>NC_092866.1:22587738-22658767 GCF_032062135.1 Pyxicephalus adspersus
CTATAGAATCATAATTGGATTTTCTAAATTGTTATATCTTTGCATTTGCTTCTGTACAAACAACACATAATGAAATATGAACAGATATCACTGGAAAAAAGAATAAATAAATAAAAAAAATGTGTGCAATATTTAATTTGCAAGCATATGTTGTAATGATAAAGATCCATAATTTGCTTTCCTATTGTAAAAACATGCTTTGTAGAGCTGCTGCTTTCCAGATCTACTCTATTGTATTATAACCATCTTGAGGTCAATTTATTAAAGATGGGGAAAGGCAAACTGGAACAAAAGCAAGGTAAACAAGCAGGTTCTATTTTGTTCTATATTTATTTACTAGAAAAAAGAAAGAAATCAAATGGGCACAATGCACAACATTTACAGTTTTGTTTTTTATATTTTTCATTATTATTTTATTTCTTTTACTTAGGCTCCTTTTTGTGTCTAAAGCCACATTTAAAAATCAAACACACATTGCATTTTATTACTGTATTTTTATTTATTTGCATTATCCAAATTGCATCATTCCACGCCCGCATTTTAATGTTCTTTTAACCTATTACTGGTTAGTAATTTTCACAGTTTGTGAGATCCCTGTACAGTATTTTAGTTATAAGTATTACCCTTATAATTACAGCTGTTATAATTAGAAAATAATGGTGACGATAAATTATTTTCTCTGCATGGAATCAAATTTCCAGAGTGTAGTATAGTCTTCTTCAGTCTGTCTACCGTATTTTGTGCCACAACACTCAATATATCCCTTTGCTTGTATACATCCCAGCCACATACATATACATTGATAACAGATGTGTGGAAATTGTGCATTGCCCTGTAGGGAATCTTTAAGTGATAACATTCTCTCCAGATGAGGTAATTTAAATTAATCTTGTCTTATGTTTATTTTGATAGCATGTGTATGTTATATTTTTATTTTTTAATTGAGCAAGCCAAAGCCCACACTTGAGTGTCCATTCAATATACTCCTACTGTACATTCTTACTGCTATGGATAGTTTTGGGGACACTTATCAAACAAACTGGATCATCATGTGCTTTGCTGATACAATTCTTTGAAGTCAGAAGATGAAAGATAATAAGATCTCCATCTTTGTCTTCTGAAAGCCTTGTTGAAAGGAAGTTCTATATCAGCGCTACTGGGGGCATGTTTTACTATAACAAAGTAGGTACTAGCACAATTATTCATGGGATACTGATAAGTTTACAAGATAATTTATGAATAGGGGTGCTACATATGGTATAATCACTTTGGTTAAAATAGAAAGATAAAAACAGTGAAAAAAAAAAAGAAAAAAAAAAAAATATATATATATATATATATATATATATATATGACATAGGTCCCATAGGTCCAAAGAAATCACATGTTTTAACCCACAATTTTCGATTATAGAAGCTTGCCCTTTGTTGTCTGTTTGTTTTCCATTAATTGCCAACCACATCACTGCCTTCTAAGCTAGATAGATCTTGTAAGTGGTATGTGACTTTTGGCAGCTCCACTTTTCTGAAGAGTGCGTGAGAAACATCTTTTTAGAAGTAACACTGAAGAATAATAATTATTTTATTAATTTGTGACAGATTATATAAAACAAAGCCAACACGTTTTAGAGAATTGGGGCTCCTCCTTCTTCACGGCTTACATGGAAGTGGGGACAATTATAGACATTTCATTATTTGAACATAACAGTAAAGATATATAATGGTTTAGTCTTAGTGACTGGATTTTTATATGCTTTACATGGGGTATTACCAGGGGTGTAGTGGGGTGGACACGGGTGAGAATGCCATGCCTTCACTTTTTTCAGGAATGGGCAAGTGTGCCAACTCTTATTTTGCAAAGAATTCTTTGGTGGTCTGCGGCTCCGGCTGGTCTGCCCCCCTGTGGGGTCAGGAGAAGGACCCCCTGGGGGAGGGAGTGCACCGGCCAGAGCTGTGGACCATGTCTCCTGTATGGAATTAAAGGCTCAGGGCAGGTTCATGTATCATGGCCCTGCAATTGGCGGAGTGGGTGGGTTCTGGTATCATGATGTCACTATAGGGAAGGTTTCATCCCCTGACACATAGGCAGGGATAGTACTGTGTCCCCTCCTCTTTTTATGACTACTCCCCTGGGTATTACATAAAACAGCAGGTCTTTAGATATTTAGATACTAAACACCAGGACTACTAGTACTACCAGGCTCCTAGGTGCAATAATAAATGAGTCTAAACTTCCTCCGTGTGCCTTTAAACCCATGGCTGCAGTTCTGATTTCCATTGCCATAACATTTTAAAACAACTTAACATTTACATATAAAACTTGAATATTGGTGTACAAAAGATGTTCTGCTAGGCTTTTACAGCTGCTTGAAAAGCCTACACAGGCATTTGTAAAAAAAACCTGAGAATTTGCTCTGGACAGCCAGTTACCACTCCCAGGCACCTAGTTTTTTACAGTACGTGCCTGAGGACAGTAAACACCACGGTAACATACTTATAGCCTTACACAATTTACCTGAATACTCCTGACAAAGCTAAAACAAAGGAGGGAAAGAGAGTGGCAGTAGTAACCAATGACAACAATGTTTGCAGGATCATAGAGCTGACCACTTGGCTACTCCATTTATAATATTAGGTAGCCTAAGGAAACCCTAAGGAGCTTCTTAAACAGGTCATAATAATTCCAATAATAACAAAGGATCTGAGTATTACTTCTGGCACTCAAAGAGTATAGGGATTAGTTGTCTATCAACAAAAGGCAC
Organism: Pyxicephalus adspersus; assembly: GCF_032062135.1. Classification (NCBI taxonomy): domain Eukaryota; kingdom Metazoa; phylum Chordata; class Amphibia; order Anura; family Pyxicephalidae; genus Pyxicephalus; species Pyxicephalus adspersus. The sequence continues at coordinate 22,590,500 of NC_092866.1, forward strand.
CTAGGTCTGGTAAAAGTGCTAGTAAAAAGATCTTTTATTGTGGACAATGTAGAGTAGGGCTAAATTAAGACTTGAGACTGCAAACAGGTGTTGTGGAGAAGATCCCAGCAGGAGGCAGTCGCTCGGTCATCTGCATTGCTGCACTTTTTACTCAGGGGGTACTGAACTGCTCACTCTTACCCCCATTTACTCTCTATGGGTTGCTGTGAGTCTGCATGTAAAGAAGCGGTTCAGAGGTTTGAAGAAGCCATAACTGCCCTTCAACTTCAACACCACCCTACCTCCCAAGGCAAGGCCAAGGACCAATTCACACGGATCTGGTTAGCTGGCAGACATGCCACCTCCTTAATCTTTGCTATACCCAGTGGCAAATATCTACCCATTGAATGAATATGAGCTCTTGCCACTGGAAATAGTAATAGTTAAAGGGGGTAGAATGGCTACCAGCTAAATTATTTTCCAGGGTAATTCTATCTTCTGTGAATAACACAACAACCATCCTATGCATTGAGTATTTGTGGTCTGAACGAGGAAGCATCCCAGAGCGACAATGCTGTTCCTTCATAGATACAGTACAATGAGTAAGGCTAGGTACACACGTGCAATATTTGTCATTAGTGAAAAGAACGAATAATGACCAATCAATGATTATTCGCAAATATTTTTAATGATCATAATGTGCACAATTCTCTACACGCTGAAACAATACGATTGTTCAAATATAATCAACCAATAATGTACAGACACTGGATACAATCGTTTGAATGATGCAGGAAGTGTCATGTACAGGAGAAAGTGTGTTACAGAACAATCCACGATCACTGAATGACCGTACACATAGCGAACGATCGTCGCCCAATCAGATCCACTTCGACGGTCGTTCGTTGTCGTGGTACACTTTTTTTGTTAACGATTATTGGCTGATCAGCTGTTATTCTTTCATTTCCATAATTATTGCACGTGTGTAAGTAGCCTAAGTGTTGTCACTCTGGAAAAAAAAGTGCATTATTAAAAGATAACAGGAAAAAAGCCACACCTAAAGCTATGTACACATACAAGTTATTTGTCATTGGAGACAAACAATTGCGATTTTCTTGGGTAAATATTTAGCATATAACAGCTTTCCCAAAGTATCGTTTAGCTCGCTGCCATAGAGAATAACTAAAACACTGACTGGGCATGACCGCTGTACTTTATTATAGGGGAGGATGCAGCGGGGTGCCTCTTCCTCATCTTACCCCTTCCCTTCTCCTTAGAACTGAACAGTGCTGCGTACACAGCACTCAGTCATTCTAGTGTTGTGGGAAATCTTCACAAAAGATAATTTCCAGAGACAGAAATGTGATGTCTGTACACAGCTTAACCAGTATAATGCAATTAATTTTTTTTTTGCTAGACTTTACCGTGCGGTAATATTGGTTACATTTTATACTAGAACCTCCCTTGCAAGATTCTGCGGTGCCTGTCTTCAGATCACAGGCAGGCTAGGAAGGTAAAGCAGAAATCTGTTTAAGTTGTGTATAAACACAAAGTGTGTTGAGTGTAAATGACTACACCTAGTTTTTGCAGTGGAAGGATGGTATTAGCTGTAGTTTACACTGCCTGCTCTAGGGAACAGGCTAATTTGGCAACTCCTAATTATTCACTTCCACTCTAACTCAGTTCAAAGCCCTTCAAGTTTCAGCCTCAGAAAACAATTTAGAGTCCTGTAATAGAAAACAAAAATCCAGTGTAATGGGGTGTGACACTTTTCTGGAATTCAATGCCAAAGCTTCGGAAAGAGTTTATACAAAAGCCACACAAGTTTGGTGCTCACAAGGGTGACCAAGATATCAGCACACCTCTTAAATACGTTTAATTTGAAAGCCCCTGCAGCAGAGTTGTATAATTAACTGTGACATTACACTGATAATGCCAATCCCTTGCTAATTGTCTGAAATGAGGGATGATTTTTAACCTCTGCTGTGCCAAAGGGTACAAAAAGAAATAGGCTTAAAAAGAAAACCGGTTAATTCCTCTAGACAGCCCTGTGATTATTTATAAATTACATCTAGCTAGATCTGTTTTCTTATGCAGTCATTTGAGAATTTTTTAATTCAACTACTACATTTTTTTTCAAGACAGCAATAGTGATTTTTTTTAAAGATGTTAATCAAACAATTAATCATTAGGAAGGAATATTTCAAAATCACATAACAGAATAATATTCCAGCTAACTAATAAATTGGGTCTGCTGAAAAACTGCACAAGCAAAATAAAAAAAAAAAAAAAAAATTTATACTAGATTACAGATCCACTGCGATGCTATTTCTGTGGTCATTGCTTTTTTTGTCAAAATTTCTGCATTTTATATTTATTTTACTGTATATTTTTAATGTGTCAACATATGCGTATGTCTTAAAATGTTATCTGCTATGTCATTTAATGAAAATCTTCAAATTTGCAAATTACTTTTCGTATAATTATTTTATTTATGGATATTTATTAGGAGACAGAATATTAAAAGTCAAATTTGGTAATATATATATATATATATATATATATATATATATATATATAACATATTTTTCCTTAAAATGAATATATATAAAATTCTTCTTAAAATGTATCATGCACTGCTTTTTAAATACTGCACTTTTTTAAACAAATAAAGTGAAAAAAAACTTTGACTTTATATTAAATTTATTTACAAGTGCCCATAATTCTATATATAAAAAATATTATTATCATTGAGAAAAAAATAATTATTCATGTCTAATGTTTGAGCTGAATGATATAAGATGAAATGCAACATAGTGAAATGGACTAGATAAGAAACAAAGGAAGGGGTCAGGTTTCGTGATAAAGGTGCTAATTAAAATGAATCCATGAATTAACCTGAAGGCTTTTCGTGTTTAGAAAACAGATAAATTCAATTCAGGCGTTGATTTCTTCAGAAAACATACTGGAGTCACAAACTAGGTAAACAAGGGCATTTTTTTTTTTTTGGCTGTTTTTGTTGTTTTCTTATGCATTTAGTTTAAGGCACTAAAGGAAGCCATTAAAAGATTAACACCTCTGATTTATGAAAATGCAGCATGATAACAACAAAACAGACAATGAGATGACAGTGTTCTGCAGACTACATCTATTCATTTCAGAATAGGCGTGTTAAACACTTCGAAAGAAGGGATACACAGAACAATGCAGAGATGCCTTTACAATCTTGTCATTATTGAATGCAATACAATTGTTTCATTGTGTGTGAGAATTTTTTTTTTTTATATTCAAGATTGGTAGGAAAATACAAGCATTGAGTGCATAGAGTATTCTGTGTTTCAAAAACTGACATCTGCATTTAGTTTTGTAAATAATGCTTTTTTATACATTGTTGTATTTTTAGGAATTAGTTTTGTGTGAGTTTGATTTTTAGTTTTGTATTTTCTTGTTTCAGCTGACAAAAAAATAAAAAGATTTCTCTGCTACTGTAAAATCCTTTGATCTATTTATCTATCTGTAACAATATATCCAAAGTTATAAGGGGTCTTAAAAGCCGAAAGCCCTCTATATTGCAAACACAAAAAACAGCTTTATTCTTAAAAGGAAGGTATACATACAACTTTGGGAATTTAGAATTTCCAGCTTAGAAAAAGTACAGTAAGGGAATTTTCTGTTCTTGTAGAAATCACAGTTTTCACCCTTTTTATATCAGTCTTTTTCTTATATTCCAGCCATTTATATAGTGCTGACATATTCCACAACACTTTAAATAGGCCATAAAACTATTTATTCAGTAAGCTTTACCCCTGAAGTTTCTTACAATTCCCATCAGTCCTAAAGAGACATATATATTAAAACTAGTTTTTGGCAGACGTCATTTACCTTACAAACGTGGTTTTGTATTGTGAGGGGAAATCAACAAAAACGTAGACAAAATGTGCAAACTTAAATAATGTCCTATGGTGTTTAATGGGTTATTTTTCAGTTATGTAGACTACAAAGCATTATGGTATATAAACTATTGTAATCAGAATATGGCCACTTTCTGAAACTTTTGTAATGAGGATAGGTGAGTTAAGCTGGGTACACAGGTCCAATGGTTCTTGGTCGATAATCGGCTCAGGGCCGATATCGGACAAGAATTTGGCGTGTGTACTGCGCCCGTCGGCCATCGTCCGAACAACCGTTTTGGCGGATCCACGGATGATGGATGACGAACGATCCTAATGCAAGGGAAGGTGGAGAGCGTTCTCCCCCTCCCCTCTCCATAGAGCCTAATAGTGGTTTATGTACAGTACTCGTTCATGCATCATCATCATCGTGAAAGATCCTTTCCAACAACAATAATTGAACATGTGTATGTAGCTTTAAGCTGATTAGATATATAGTCATTCTTACAGAGATACTCCTAACTTTACCTTTTAGATTTGCTTGATTTTTTTAACGTAAGGTGTATGCAGTTCTTTTCAAAGTCCTTAAATAATACAAATAAACCCAATATGGTTGTTGCCAATAAGGCAATCGGCTGATACTTGGGTTTGTAACTGGTTGCTGCACCTGCCTTAAATTATAGATCCATGACAGCCTTTTACCTGAACAGGCCTGACCTGGCCATGGAAATGGTTCCTTCAGCTTTTGGTGGGAGTATAGGTTATTACATGAATAGGATGCTTTTTTATATGTTAAAGTTTCATTATGGTGGTAGAGGTTCAAAACAGTAAATACAAAGAACCCTGGCTTCTTTTAGTGGTGGTCAGGTGACTGAAAGCCATGGATTTTGGTGACATAAAATAAAAAATAAAGTATACAGAACTTTGATTACTTTTATTGCTTGAGCTCTATGGATAATTAGAAGATCATCAACACAGCTTTATATTAACATTGGAGTACATATCCACTTTGCACCTGTAAATGTAATCTTGCAGTAATAAGTCTGTGTATGTAGTGAAAGGGCAGAAAGAGATTAGGCAGACCACAAGTGTTCAATGACACCAACATTTCTCCATCTGATTCGGATGAAGGCTATTGATTTGAATATATCTTTACTATCCTTTGGTTACACAACTAAAACTAGGTATACATGTGCAATAATTGTCATTAGAAAACGAACCATTTAGGACCGATTAACGATTATGCACGATTATTTTGAACGATAGTAAAGTGCATGATTCTGTACATGCTGCAACGATACGATAGTTCAAATATAATCTTCCAACAATGTACACACACTTGATGCGATCGTTTGAACGATGCAGGAAGTGACATGTAAAGGAGAAAGTGTCCTGCAGAATCAACCACGATCACTGAAAGACCACACACACAATAGATGGCGAACGATTGTCGCCCAATCAGATCCACCTGGGGCGGATTGCACATGTGTACGTAGCCCAAATCTTGGACATTCGTTTTTTTATATATTGAAATATTGTAATCACACATTTTTGAACTCCTGCACACAAAAGCAATTCAGATTACAGACTTGCCTGCACTGTAGCACAAATGGAGTTTAGTTATCTTCACTCATCTCCTCTCTCCTCCAGTGCAACAAAAACTGCTTGTAATTAAATGTTGAACAGAACAGTTAAAAAAACAAGTAGAAGACACTTCAGGCAAGAGGCCAAGCAACTTTTAAGGACACTTCTAGGAATTGTGAATCACATAAAAATAAAATGTTTATTGGAATATCTTAAAACACACATATCAGTTGGTAGCGTAGAAAAAGAAGCTTTTACATACTACATGAATGTTTTAAGGTATTTCAGTAAAGCATCCAGATTTTATGTGATTCAGAGTTCCTTGAGGTATGTTTGAAAGTTTCTTGTTCCTTGGTCCCCTACTAAGTTAGTGATTCTGTCATTATTGAATTAACTCCTGCGCTACTTGTTCATTACAAAATTGCTCTAGGGACTAGGGACTTGGGAAACAGGGAATATCGTGTGGTTTAAATAAAAGTGTAAGGATTCCTAAGTGGTTCCCAGACCACAAGTTCTCACGTTGCACCTTTTCTGTATCTAAGAAACATAATGATTGGTATTGTTTATTGAACATAATAAAAAAGTAAAAATCTCTTATAGGTAATGATAAAAGAAATTTACCAATTAATTTGAAAAAAATCCTAGATCATTATCCATGAAGTGCCCAAGGACTTCTAAAGTAATTGGAAATCCGTGTTATTAATAATGTGAATTGATAAAGGGTGAGAGGAAAAAGCATTATGGGTATCCATTATTTCAAGAGGGAACATTAGTATCTGGAATAATTTCTGTAATCTGGTTGATTTCTTGTTTCTACTGAAAGCAGTTGGCTGGTGGATTTACATGGGCTCATAGACACAAGATCCTCATTATTATTATTAAGGCGCAATAATTATTGTTTGAAAACGAATGATCAACGAATATTCCTGATTATTTTGAACAATCGTATTGTGCACAATTCTGTACATGCTGTAACGATACGATCGCTCAAATATAATAAACCAATAATGTACACACTAGATACAAGCGTATAGATAATCGTTCAAACAATGCAGGAAGTGACATGTACAGGAGAAAGTGTATCACAGAACAATCCACGATCACTGAACGACCGTACACACAATAGATTACAAAAGATCCACCAGAACAGTCATTCGTTGTGCACTTTGTCGTGGATCATTCGTTTCCAACAACAATTATTGCACGTGTGTACACTGCCTAATTTTATTATTACACAGTATTTATATAATGTCATCATATTATGGAGCACTGTACAAAGTCCATAGTCATGTCACTAGCTGTCCCTTAAAGGAGCTTACAATCTAATGTCCCTATCATGGTCATATATCTTGAATACAGTCTAAGGTCAATTTTGTGGGGTAACCAATTAACCTAACTGCATGTAGTACAGATAACCACAGAAAGTGTCCTGGCCTAGATTTGAATCTGGGACCTAGCACTGCAAAGGCTAGAGTGCTAACAACTGAGCCACATTGCTGCCCCACCTTTTTATGCATTGAGTTTGTATCTTCTCCCATTGTTTCTGTGGGTTTACTGTAGACAGTAAACCCTCCATTTTTTTCCTACATCCCATAGCATACAGTTAGGGTAATTGCCTCTCCCCGATTGGTCTTAGACTGTAATAATGACTTTTGCCTCTGGTAGAGACATTGAGAGCCCCTTTGAGGGATAGTTAGTGACATCACTATGGACCTTGTAGCTCTGTGTAACATGTCAGCGTTAAATAAATACTAAAAAGTATTAAAATATAAAAATTATTATTCATATTATTACTATTAATAATAATATTAATAATAATCATAATGAATAAAATAATATTAATTGTCATCTTGGCTGCATCTTATCTAACGTGTGTAAGTGGTTTAACCTCTGATTTCTTCTTCTGAAGGTCATATTAGACCCCGGATTTTAAATCTTAGATGTCTAGGTCCAATGAGCGTTGAGTAATACTTATTGCCCCTAATATAATTCACTGTAGAGAGTTTTGTATAGAACCATGATCAATACATCTTGGATTATCTGTTAAACAATATTTCTGTCTTCTTTTCACTTTTTTTATTAGACTATAAATTCTCCAAAAGAAAGTAAACCTCCTCGTGTTCTTTTTTTTTCATAGCAAGCATTGGCATATTTCTATTTCATTGCAAATTTTACTGTATGTTTTTACAGTAAAGGACTGTGCACACCCTGCTGAGCTAGCTAAATAAAATTATCAGTGTATGCATACAGTGCTGAAATATGTTGGCATTTTGTAAATAGGTGCTAACGAGATACACTAGTCTGCATATCTATCTCTAAAAGGGTTTGCATACAGGAGACACATATGTACAAAGCAGATTGACTTGTATTTTGTATTTAAAATGCAAATTTAGTAGTAATTGAGATTTCCTTACTGTATTTATATACATATGTAAACATTGGGGGTACATGAAAGGACCAGGTACTATCTCTCACCAGACCAGCAATATATAGTATCTGCCTATCTTTAAAGTGATTACCAAACAAAAAAGGTCAACACAACTTTTCCTGTAATGTACATATTTTATTTGATGTATGTAACAGTTACATAATAATTATTTTATTCCAGGGACAAAGGACTCGGTTCTTGATTATAGAACAACCATTTAAATCTGTAACATCACTAATGGAAATCACAATAAATTTGATGTGACACATGCAGTTTTACAAATCTAATATCAATGACCTAAATCTAATCTTTATAGAAGGGACACCCCAAAGTGATATTAAGAATTTACATCACTGCCTATCAGTCATATAACGATATTGAAAATATCAGCCGATTGTTTTGATATAGTTGATCATTTAAAAAAGTAGTGAATTATCCATTATTCAGATATTTTTCATTGCTTTTATTAGTTACTACCCTTGCACAGTTTTGGTTACATAAAAAAATATGTCTGTGCCATTGTACATGGCATACAAGCAATAAACCATTAAAGGCCATAGTCTTTATTTTAAAGAATTTATTAACTAGGGTGGTTCGCTATGAAAAGTACACTCATCTAAACCTATACAAGCTAATTCTAAATAAATAGAAACAGAGATGTGGTCTATGAAACCCCTGCTGCCATGCAATATGAATATATATATATAATTATTATAGTAGAGTACATTAAACAGTAGTAGGTAACAATACAATTACAGTTCATACTAATACAAAAGAAATGTCAAGCAATATATATATAATATACTACTCTATATATAAAAAAATGAAGTCTAAGAATGGAAACATGCTGTAGAATATGTATGTACGTATATTTATATTTCAGGCTGTTGCCAAATGGTGAGGAGGATGTCAACAAAAGACAAAAGAAATGCAGAATACAGAGCAGACATAAGAAGCACTAAAAAGCCATTTTATAACATGAAAGAATGTGTGTATTCTATCTACATGTCATTACAATAGTTCAAAGCTTGGCCGGTGTATGTTTTCTAACTTAATTACCACAGGATATCTCCCCCAGCAGGCCTTGTTTAATCAAACCATCACGTTTTACGGCTGTTGACTTACAAAGGATAACTATTACAATTCACATTGTTTGAAATATTCCATCTCAACATTAATTTTCTGTCACAATTAGGCAGAACAAAAGCACGTCTGGCATCTGTAATGTGACCACATTGTGATTATAGCAGAATAAGAATCCCCACAGTAGTATGTATAACATATATTTCTGTATTATACATTTCATGGAGAATGACTGTGGGATAAGGAACATTAATTTTCATAAAGGATTATTGAATACATGTTTGCATCAGGCTAGCATGAAAACAGCAAATACAGTAGCTCATTTAAAGTTACATGACAAAGGGAAGGAAATATTTTGAAATATTAAAACAGGATGTTCTTTTCAAACAAGGAGCAACATAAATCCTTAAATATAACTAAATGTTATATATTAACACAGGCGCTAATACATGGAAAGCATAGTATCCTTTGTCTTAACCCAACACTGGTATAGGCTCATGCACAATAGACTTAATGGAGGAACGTTGTATCTTGGGAAATGCCTATTTTGTTCTTGGTTCAGATTCAGACCTAAAATATGACCTTCTGAGAAATAAGCCCATGCACCTTAAAAAAAAGCCCATTTATCTGACAATTAAAGGCAGACAGATGTCATAGGTAAGTTAAGATTTTAATAAAAAAAAATTCCCCAAAAATATAGTTGGTCTATGTTACTTTAAAAATAATAAATAATAAAGGTAGCAATATTTTAATACATATTGTATATATTTATTCTTGTTTTGGCTCAAAAGTACTAATGGAGAACTATATTAGAAGTTATTTGATATAAAAAGATGACATATTTAAACATTAAAGTTCTACAGCATATTCTAAAACTTGAAAAAAAAATCATTTTATTGCAATTAGCTGTTTTAAGCACGTTCAAATACAATTGTGTACCTTGCCTTAAATGCCATCAGATTGTCTTCAGACTTTCACCCCTCTTTCCTCCTAAAAAAGAAAAAAGAAAACAAATCTGTAAGTCTGAAGACGATCACTTGGGATCTGATAAGGAAATGACTTCAAAGACCATGCATTAACTCGCACTTGCTTCTTCAGAGTTATGTAGGCTTTCCATTAGATGTTGTGGATACAAAATGTAAGCCATGGGAAAGATCAAAGGGTACTCATCCTATACTTCATTATATATTAATATATACATAATTTATCAGTGTTACCTACGTGTGTAAGATGAGATGCTGTATCTTTCCATAGCTGTGAGCTTCAGGTATCATCCCATTTCATGTTAGAGAGATCAAAATGGGACAATAATACCTGCCAATAACAGAATGCTTTGCCATAAGTCCGCTGATGACAGAGGGTGTAGGTTTGATTCTTATTTAAGGACTATGTAAATGAAACTATCATTGATCCTGTAGAATGAGGAAGAATATTTAGAAGTTTAGGCTGATACAACCGCTATTTTTTCATGAGCTTTATGGTCCTACCATGCAGGTTCCTAAACTATTCTGGCATGTGTGAAATTCCTAAAAACTTTACTACCGACTTTTTGTGCATGAGAATCAGGAACGCTGTAATAATATGTTGCATGGAACTACGCTGTTTGGAATACAATCCCAATACAATACAAGATCCCAATGAGTTACACTGTAAAAAAAGTGTAACAGCAAATGTTGAAGTTAAATGCAATACCACAAAGGTAACATTTACCGAAACCCAATCTTTAAATTCTAATACAAGCTTTAACATAATAGCAAACAGTGCTAATTTGCAACAGTAGCTGAATAACCATGAAGGCTATGATACTTCCTTTCTGCTTAATCTCTGCTTCCTTTTGAAGTAAAATCCAAGTATGATAAAAAATGAAGGCAGCCTTTAGATTCCCATATCAATACTACTGATCATGGTTTAATGCTCAATTAGCATGACTTGAATATGGGGCGTCATATTGATAACAGACCATAATTTAAAGTGAACTTGAGCTTTGATCGTGCAAGGTAAAGCAACAGGTTCACAATTTACAGCAATTGCCCAGGTAATAATACAAAATGTTCTGAGCAAAGTGCAGTAATTCACAGAACCTAAAGTATGATGAACTTTCAGTGTACTGACTGTAGTAAAACTGTTGTTGGTTTCTGTAGTTTGCACATAATCATTTCACTCTGCACTTATGGAATGACAAAAACTTATTGTCCCACTCAATCTTTGTAAACTAATAAAACTTTAAAGGTTGTACTACAAAGACTTTTAGGTGGTATAGGTAGTCTAAACCTGAACCAAGTACGTTTTGAGCTATAACCTCCATTGTGTCTCAGTAGTAGTAATAATTGGGGTCCTATGCTTGATACTGCCTGGCTTTTGAAGCTTCTAGTTTTGGACATATGCAAATTGTGGGGGAACATTGGGTTGATAAAAATAGGTATACAGTGAAGAATTCGAGAACACTAGAAAAAAAAGTACTACTATTAAAAAAAGTACATAAAGAAAAGTTTCATTGAAATTATAAATATTATATAACATGTACTGTGAAGTTACAGGATCTTTTATGGGGTATTTACCTGGAAATGTTTGCCTAGCTTTTACTATTTGACTAGATAGAGCCTAAAATAGTAGTAAGCTCGCCTCTCTTTACTCCATCGCTGACTCCAGTTTCTTCACTCTTTTGGATTTTTGGCCATCTTAATTGGCCAGGCCCGGAATGACAACTTGGCCCGGGTATGTTGTGTACATACACAAGATGTGTATGACCAGTACTGTAGTGTATATTAAACAGAAGATTGCGAACAGGTAAGGATATTTTATTACAGAGGAAACATAAAGCATTTGTCTTCTTCAATAATCTGCCTGCTCACATTTTATTGCAGGATAAATTGTGCAATGCAATTATCAGCAATTATCAGAATTTTAGTCAAATATAGACATGAAAAAATTAATGTAGAAATGACACATACAAACATGCATGAAGGTTTTATGTACTTGTGTATTCATGTGTTTTCAATTTGGTCCTCCACCCCTATCTCAGGATGTTAAGTCAATTTTACCATGTGTATTTAAATGTATTATGGGGATACTGGGCTCTTATGTTTTCTAAAGTAAAGTGTAAAATGTTGGAGTAATGTTTGCAGAGTCGTGTCTATGAAAACCTAGATACAAGGAAAATACAAGCCACTCTCACATATAACCACCTGGGCTGATGTTTAATGTATTGGCAACTTCCTCCTTACACTGTGTAACTTGGATGAAATTACACAGCTATTCAGAAAAAGCTTTGACTGTTAATGTGCTGGGAAGCTTGGCTTTATTCTTTTCATTTGGGAATTTAACCCTTATCTAGCTAAGCAAATCTGTGTTTTTTGAGGTTAAATATTGTAAGTCAAATTACCACTAATGTCTATATTCCAGGTCGATGGCTTAGAGGCTAGCACTCTGGCCTTTGCAGCGCTGGGTCCCAGGTTAGAATCTCGGCCAGGACACTGCATGGAGTTTGCAGGTTTTCTCCGTTTTGGCGCGGGTTTCCACCAGAATTTCCATTTTCTTTCGATTTTCCAAAAACAAAATGCAGTTATGTTAATTGGGATCCCTCCAATACTGACCTTAGACTGTGATAAAGACATGAGATAGGGACATTAGATTGTAAGCCCCTTTGAGGGACACCTAGTGACATGACTGTGGACCTTGTACAGCGCTGTGTAATATGTTGGTGCTATATAAATACTGTGTAATATGATAATAGATATTACTATGAACATTTATGCACTCCTATGCATTCTTTAATTCAATGTTTCTATAAACTCAGTTCAAGTGCCTAAATTTGACTTGGAGGCAGCATCTTGCAGTCAATGTATAGGGATGAAGCACCAATACAAGAAGACAAAAAATTGTTTTACAGCAGTTTAACAAGTATACTGATCAGAAGAGATAACAGAGTAATTGAGGGGTAAGCTCATCAGTCTTCAGTTTCTCATTCAACTGCACAGTTACAGGATGGAGAAGGGGAGACCTGAAGGTGTTGCTGAAGAAGAAGGAAAAATTGTGTCTCGTTCAGGTGAAATGGCAGAGCTATGTACTCCTCTAACTTGATAAATATTATTACATATCATGTGACAGGTAAATCTGTTCCCTTGAATTAATATTATCCCTAAAGGTAACCATTTGCCTGAAGCTTATGGATCTACCACCCCATTGATTCACGAAGCTTATCAATACATCAACAATAAAAAAAAACAGCTAAAATCAGTCAAATAATTTTACAATATGGCAAACCTAATATTTTTGAGATGTTCCAAGATTATATGTATCAGCAATAAAGTAAGGGCTAGGTTATAAGCTAGAATTGAAAGCCCTACTGGATCATGGTCTGAATACAAAAGCAAGGCCAGGATTTTTGATGGTTGCCACGCACCCCAAATAAATTATTGCTACGTTATCATTTAAATCAATAAAAAATAAATGTTATTATTCATTATTGATACCAACACTGGAATACTTTATGTAATTTATTTTTAGACTGTCTAAACCAGTGGTCGCCAACCTTTCAAAACTCACAGACCACTAATTTCATGGACTCCAGACCGCACAAGCGCAGGGACCCTGGGTGTCTCTCAAAGAAGACACTTGACATCGTGAGGACATCATGATGCCAGAACCTGCCTACTTACCCATCACAGATCTGAGACTGCGATGGGAGAGTGGGCGGGTTGTGTCCCCGAGCCTACAATCTGTACAGGGGACATGGTCCGCAGCTCTGGCCGGTGCACCCCCCCTGGTCTTTCCCGTAATCCCGCTGGGGGGTGCACCGGCCAGAGCCGTGAACCACCAACATTTTATCGCAGACCACTGGTTGAACAAAACTTCCCTTGCCATGGGCCTATCCCAACACTACAAGATTTAAATGCCATTTTTTTTTTAGGGGAACATAAATAGGAAATCCACCTAATATGCCCTGCTTCTGCAGCAGCCGCAGTCACTCGGGGCTTTGGAAGGGCCCTTAGCATCCTCACTGACTGCTACCTACTGGTCCTGCATTTTAAATAATGGCATTATTACAAAATGCCTTGGAAAATAAGATGCAGGGACTCATTGAACATTTTTTACATCCGATCTAGACACTACCAAGGATTTAAGCCTTGCAGTGGGAGGTAGAGATCTCATGACTAAGCCTAGTGGTTGAGGTCAAATCCATGAAAGGTTTCTGGAGTGTAGAAAGGGTGGTCAGCCCGCTTACCTGCTGGATTACAAAACCTAATGTAATATAGCCTACAGCTGGACAGTTAAAAGGAGCCAGAGTATAGAGATTAAGCTATAACTCTTATTGACCTGTTATAAGCCAATTCACTTGGGTTGATCCTCAAATATTAACTTTTTTAAACATGTCATTTACTTGGTTTTTTAATATTTTTTTAATTTTTTTTATTAATACAAATAGTAAATTAGCCTGTGGCATTATTATTCTCAAATATATCAAATGTCTGCTGAATTATTATGCATTATGCATAATAGGCATCCCTACCATTTAAAAAAAGAAATAAAAAAAAAAAAAAGAAATATATGGAATAAATCATATTCATTGTAGAGCATTGGCCACCTAGCGAGGGCAAGTTTTATTATGGAGATTATGGAAAAATCATGTGAAATCATGTGTTAACTGTTATGATAAATACAACCATGTCATTTATCACAGTCTAACAATGCTTGGGGTGGATGATATTTTATTGTACCAACAATCAAACATTTTTCCAAACAAATGATTGATAATGTAATAGTAATCCTGAATGGAAATGTACTTATTTCTTGCCTGATGTAGAGTTTTTTGGCCGTTGTATTTACATTGTTGATCAATGGAAATATCCCCTTTGTCAGCCTTATGTTATATCTTCCTATGTTGGCAGTGAGATATAGAGCCTGATTTTTTAAAGCTCTCCAAGGCTGGCGAGAATACACTTTCATCAGTGAAGCTGGGTAATCCAGCAAACCTGGAATCGATTTCTTTAAAGTCATTTGCTATTTGTTAGCAAATGTTTTGAATCCTTGACCAGATCCATTCCAGATTTGTCAAGTCACCCAGGTTCATTGATGAAAGTGTATCCTCTCCAGCCTTGGGGGGCTTTATTAAATCAGGCCCATAAAGTGCTCCCTTACATTGTTGTTCAGTGGGAGTAGTGGGGGGGGCAGTAGGAGAAGCACCCTTTTGCATTATTGGCCAGTAGGAGAAGCACCCCTTTGCATTAGTGGCCAGTAGGAGAAGCACCCCGTTTCATTAGTGGCCAGTAGGAGAAGCACCTGTATATATAAGGGGTGAAGTGCTTTCTTATAATATAAGAAAATATAATATTATATAAGAAAATATAAAAACAGATGTTAAAAAAAGATGTTGTCTTACACACGTAAGAATCATCCCTTACTTTGGTGATCAGTAGGAAAAGAAGGGTCACCTTCTTTTCAGTGGTCAGGTCATAGAAAATCATTAATGTCAATGGCTAACTACCTATATTAAAGCATAGGCAATGAGATATGATCCTGGTACTGGAACTAGTTTTGGCACTGTAAAGTAACAAAGCAATCTGAACACTAGCTAGACCTTAATAGGTGGGCAGCTATGTAAAGCCATAGAGCCTGTACTCTGTCATCAAGCTCTATTGACCAGGGGCCTCTTCGAAGCCCTAGGCAACCACTTGGGATTTTAAGGTGGTTGATCCACCCTCGTTGTCCTTACTGTGCAGAGGATTGCACTTTTGCAAAATACATGTAAATACTGGACCACTCAAGTTTAATCCTCAGGTAGGGTCAGGTGGCTTGCCCTTTAATTGTATGGCTAGATTTTCAGTCATGGTCTTATCTATGACTTTCAGAAACATCAACAAATTCCATCCCTTGTGGTTACTAAAAGGTTAAATCTATTGAAATTCTGCCTGGTTTTGTTTAAAAAGAAAGAATAAATTATAAATAGAATACTATACAATAGTCTACTTTTTTCTTTTGAGCAATTACTAAATGTTAAACTGTAGAGTCTAAAATGACACTTATTTGAGGAATTAAAAAAGATGACTCTTACTTGAATTACCACTTAAATGGTAAAGGAGACACATCTGAAAAACGAAACCCGAATCCTTTATTGATAAGAGAGTCTGGAGTTCTAAGTACATGCAAATCCATTAAATGAGAGAGGCCGTGCAGTGAGACGCTGGTTATTTTAAACTGCGGGAGTTCTGCCCTTACCAACTCAGACCTACCTTTTTGATTACTATTGATTCTTTGCGTGTAGGTTTTAATAGTAATTTAGGGTCAAATAACCCCTGCAGTTCCAGTGGCGGGTGCATGAAGCTGATCAGCATTGGAATGACATTTCAAGTGCCATGATATAAACCAAATGATTGTCGGATCATTGGGTCATGTTTGCTGACTATAAGCCCTTCGGATCATGTTATTCTGCTCTGTGCTTTGTGGAAGATGCCTTATTTTATAACTTAGCAAAAGAAACAAAAAAAAGTTTGGATTTTTACTAGTATGCTCCAGTTCCGTATAGTGTACAGATAAATAAACATCACATTCATCTGAGTATCATGCATGCAAACAAAATATCTCTTTTTCTCCATTTTTTAAAAGAGATTTCAAACTTTCATGGTGTTATTATTATTATTATTATTATTATTATTATTATTAAACAGGATTTATATAGCGCCAACATATTATGCAGCACTGTACATTAAATAGGGGTTGCAAATGACAGACTAATACAGGAGGAGAGGACCCTGCCCCGAAGAGCTTACAATCTAGTAGATCTAGTAGATGGTACATCTAATGGTCTCTGTATATTAAAACCTCCAAACATTAAGACTGGAAGGATCAGAATTATTTGGCAGATCCCTAATATGCAAGATGATTTTTTAATAAGTATTTCAAGTGTCATCATATTTCAGCTATGTAAACGAACATCAAGAATTAAAGTTTCCAAGATAAGGAAATATATACCTACATTAAGAGTCGTGTGCTATTATAATTTTCATTCCCAAGGTCTAGGACAGACAGATCTACTTGAACTTTTATCTTAAAATTACCTCCCAAAGTTTTTATGATCAAAAATTATTTGGTCAGAAGTTTCTAAAATATGTACATATGTAAAATATACATATGTAATAAAATATACATATGTAATATATACATATGTAAAATATGTACACATGTGTGTACAAAATTCCCATTGTGGGGCAGGGATGGGGTAACCCCAGGACAAATAAAGATATTGATCAGAATTCTTTGATTGTATGTACACGTGACAAGACGTGTGTACTTTCAGATTAAATTTACCTTTTTATCTTTCCACTGAGGACAGACACTTGCAACTAATCGACAGTTAACTTCACTTCCGATTAATTTCAGATCAGATATTTTTATCAGATCAGTGATTGGATCAGAAAGGAAAATGGCCTGTACAAGTGTGTAGTAAGCTTGAATCAGACAGGTGATGCAAGGGGGGCAAAGCTGGACATCTCTAGCTCTGCCTACAATTTAGAGTGGCTTCCGGGGGCTAATGGAGAGATTTGTCATTGGTGGCAGTTGTCAGGGCCTGACAACAGCCAACCAATGAAAATGCTGACTACTCTTTTAATGCCTAATTGAATTTGATAGCTGCCCAGTATGTACTTTTAACAGCTCCCAATGTAAACTTTTAGTTTAGCTTTGGCTGAAGCCAACCAGTAGCCACTGTCCAGCTGAAAGTTATTCAAAGCAAACAGAGGCATTTTCAAACAACAATACTAATTTGTAGCCTGGCTTTTCTTTGTAAGCTCTCCAGAGTATAAATTTTATTATATTGTGTAAGATGGATAACATCACATGTACAATATGTTTAATAGTTCTGTACATACCAATGGGGCTTTAAATGGGACATGTGAATTATATTTTGAAAGTATTAGGGTTTCAAGTCATGTGGCTAATGGACACTACAAGTTCCAAAACTACATAATAATACCTAAACAATCCAAAACAATAATTATATTATTTATAAATATACTAATATACTATAAATATACAAAAGTATTACAGTTATAATAATATTGTTAAAAATACAGCTAAAAATATACTACTTCATGTATGGATTGTCAATGAAAACAGGTAAATACATATTGGATATTTATTAATATTGCAGTGCCATTAATACAGCAATCATTTTTTTCAGCTGTCAGTTTTATAGCAACTCCAAAAAGGACACTGTGGATTTTTCTTTCCGCCTGCATATTTCTCCTCTGCTGTGCAGGCAGCATAGGACACTTAACATAACACAAACTTTATTTGTTTTACATCATACCTAGCATATTTTCCTGCTGATATTTTTTTATTTATTGTTACAGCTGTATGTATGGAGCTGATTAAAATAAAGAGAGAAAGGGCTGTAATTTTGGAAGCACCCCTAAACAGATTTACATGGATTCATACACAGGATTTATGTAATAAATGGTTCAAATATTAGGCCACAAATTAGTGGCATTAAAACACACTATTTATTTCACACATTTATTATTGCTAGTTATTATTGAAAGAGTGGCAAACCTTAGTTAATAATCAAATTATTTCAACATGTTAAAAGATGGATATAGAATGGTTACTCTGTATACCTAGACTTGTGTATTACCTTTTCATTTCCATATTTCAGACCACATATAAAGTTCATGTTCTATAATATTTTGTTATTTTACCAATAAAATAATAATTCTGGAGTCTGAATGTACATTACATTTGAGGTTTCAAATGAAAGCTCATGTTCTAGCTGCATACCGAGTTAAAAAGCTGATCTTATTTTCTTGTAAATGTCACTTTAGTTACAGCAGTGACTTTCCTATTGGCTTGAAGTTGTCGGGAGCAATCTCTACTTTTTAAATTCTTATAAAGACTTACTGGTTTGGACCTTTGGTTCATTTGTCCACCTCCACCTCCTTTTTGTATCTGTCATTTTTCAACCCCTATTTAAAGTACAGCGCTGCATAATATGTTGGCTTTATAAATACAGTTTATTATTAATAAGATTACCAGCTTGGGAAATTCGCTGTCTCCTTTTTGTTCTGGTAACTATTGTCAAAGGTACTAAAAGTGTAAAACAAAATGTAATATTTTGAGCAAGAATCTTCCAAAAGAATTGGAAATCTTTACATGGGTAGACTTTTTAAGGTTTTCCCTCATTTAAACAAATGTTCTTATATTAACTGAAATCAACAGACAGGGATACTGCTCTATCAAAAATGAAAAAAAAGTTTATGATTTTGATGATTTGATATGCTTTAAATCTTATTTAAAGTAAGAAAATGTAATATATTGTACATTAGATTGTATATTAGATTAGATGACTGCATTTGAATCTTTTCAGGCTTTTTGTCCTTCATTTTCACTTACCAATCCTGTAAATAGTATGTGCAGTACAAGGCTGTATTCATTTTTTGTTCAGTTTACTTTCTTGTATTTTATAATTCTAATATCACAAAATTCACATTTCCTGTCCTAAGGTGGTTAAGCCACTCACAGCATTGTATCAATGGTAGGCACCAAGCATGTCTCCCAGACTGGACTTCAAAAATGTCTTTATCTCTATTACACGAGAGCTGAAAGAATTACCAGTTTGAAGAAGAAACATACCATTGCTTGCATTAATAGTTTAGCTAACAATAAGGGACAAGAACATGTAAAAGTTCTCAATTGAAAGCTAAGGCAGCCACCATGTCTTTAGCACAGGTAGGCATAAATATTTTTCATTTTTGTTCTTGAGTTTTCTTCTTGAGATCAAGTAAAATGGGATATAAAATACATAATCATTTTTTGATAATATTATTAAAACAACTGTGATAGTCATTGCATATTCCATATATAAACCCTAAAAGCCACACATATGACCTTTTTGTTGCTTTTTGATCAAATGATCTCTTTAACATGATTTTATATAAATATATATATATATATATATATATATATATTTATTTATTTTCTTATATAACAGTGGCTCTTTCGTACATATGGCCTATGGCCCATGTAATGCTGACCTGACCGGTCCTATATAGAGAAGCAAGGTGAGGAGTAAACCACAGCAGAGATTGGGCCTATACAGTAAAACCAGAAATAACATTAAAACGGCTCAAGAAATGCCACAAAATAAGGCAGTAATCTGTTTTAAAGGGGTGCCCCGTGAAGCAATGCGTTAAAGGGCCCTCTGGCAGCAGAAGTGTTAATAAAACAAGAGGAAATAATTATATAAGTGCTCAGTGTTTACTCTGCAGTGCAGGCATTTTATTTCCACTGTGCCCCAAGCCTGACGTTTTAATGATCTGCTTTGCTTCGCTTTTTACAAGCAACCCATATTAAAAGGGGCATTTTATGTACAGTTTTAACATTTGTTCGCAAGAATTCACTCTTTTGTCATATGTCCGGGTTTTTTTCAGTGTTTCTCAAGAAGTTGTTCTCAGGGCTATAAATGGGGAGAAAGAAAACATCTTGGCTATTTATAACTTTTTTACCTCCTTGTTTTTTTACAAAGAAGCAGCATCGTTCTCAATCTACAATATTATTCCCGCTCGTGTTTTTATAACAGTTGCTGGTGGGCAGAATGGAATGTTTTGAGGTCTCTGTGATGTATACTGACCATTTACAATGTTGTAGGGAATCTGAACTTTAACTTTCAATTTATGGGTAACAAAACATAAACTGTTCCTTCAAGAAAGATAGAACTGATATTATCACAAATCATATTGTATTCATAAGTTAAATATATTAATTTTGCTTTATTCTTCTTTGCGACCATGGTTTCCAAGCAAGGGTCTTCATCTTCTTGCTTCTATCGTTGTCTTACTGCCTTTCTCTAAAGTCTAATTAGAGCTTGAGAAAAAAAAGACAATCTAGTGCTTAGAATAAGGCATTTAAAATCTGTAGGTGTGTTGTACTGCATACTTCATGTCTAGTGAGTTAATTGTAGGTCTACATACACACACTATATAATTGTATCCATGTAACCCACCAATTGTATGGAATGTGTACAACGTTTTTTTTTTTTACATTATTTATTGATCCACACAGTGACCAACTTGGACGATTGCTGTAATTTCATATAGTGGAGAATTTTCAGGGTTCCCCTGCTTGTCCTTACCCCTACCCTCTCTATAGAGCTGTCACTGGAAACAATCACAAAAGATTATTTTCAGTGATAGAAATAGCTTATCGCAAACTTCAAATGAGCATCTATACTGCAACCAGGTGCCCTTTTAAACTACTAGGCACTCGGAAGCAACAATAAAGGGGAGCCAGAAGCCCTAGTGGGTGAGAGAAGTGGGAAGAGGGCTGCATGACAGGGTGAGAGGGGGAGGTAGGAAAGGAAGGGGTAAAAAAAAATGGTATGGTTCATATGGTGTTCTGGGATAGGGGGATGTGTAGTAGAGGGGATGGGAATAGATGGGGAGAGGTTGGAGGCAGGGAAAATAGCAGAGTGAGTTAGACTAAGGAGCGCTTTCCTGCTCACCCTCCCTGAAAAGAAACAAAATGGTGGTGGGGATTGAGTTGTTTTGCCATGGCAGCACAATGCAGGTTAGAGGTTCATAAAGTGAGGTTGATTTTAGGTAAGAAAACAAAAAGGGGGCGACCATCCAGAGTAAACATTTTTCCATGTAAGTAGAGCCCACACTTGCACAAGGTTGTTATGAGGACTGCAGTGAGCGCTGGATACAGGGTAATTGTTCCCGAATCAGTGTGGTAGCATCTGGGGGGTCGTTAGATATTTGGTTAGTACCTTTTGTGGATCTTTGACTCAAAAGAATTGTATCTGGTATGGTAACTGTTGTTGTAAATGTGTTTAAAATTGATATGTTAGTGAAAGGCTGCAATGGCCACTTTACTTCAAAGAGGTTATGTTGTATTTATTTGGGACTTGTCATAGGGTACATGGCGAGTGAAGAGGTCCTAACGTTATCTTCTCTACCCTGGTCATGTTTTTAATTGGTGTTTCCAAGCCTTCACCGAAGACGATGGAAGTCTACGGAAGCAGTTCAAGCAGCAGAATGCCTTGAGACGTTGCATGGCCCATCTAAAAAATACACCGCATCTAAACTCCTCTAAAAAAAGGGATTTCAACTGTTCTAACTTCTTTCAGTGGTAACCAGGTCTTTGGGGCTACTTGAATACAGGTTGACAGAAGTGAACTGCAACAGTCATGCTGTCAAAAATGAGTCTGGAATTTTCTTTGTTAATAGACAGGAGCCAATCATGGTCTTAAAGCCTGGACCTTTCACTCATGAATATAGATTTTACACCGTGTAGTAGAATAGTTTGTATCTGTATTACAAAGCAGAAGAAAATAGAAACTCATTTGCAAAATATGGTAAATATGTATGTGATTGCACTAGAGGAAATAGAGAACTGATTTTAAAATTCCTTACTGAAATAGAACATACTATTGTAGTGTGTACTAGATAAAGGAATACAAAATACAATTAATATACAAAATGTAAAGATCGCCAGCACTCTAAAAGAACTTAGTATAATGGCTAGAGCTTACTGCTTACACTTTCTTTTCTTTGCTGCCAGCCAATTTTTTATTCTTTACTGGTACCACATGCCACATAAAGACATCATATTAAAGATGATGAGTACATTTTCTGGGTCTGCAGTTTTTTTTTTATTTGTCTTTGATCCCTACCCTGCCTCCTCGTATATACATTTTGCAATCTGCAACAACACCTGTGAACACTGAACTAGACCATAATCTTCATATAAAAAAAGCAATGAAGATTCATCGTTTACAATAAGGAAACCTCAACACATCTATTAAGACACTGCACCATCAACAGACCATTTTATTAAAGTGGAATTATCACCACATTTTTTACTTTATATAACCCTTTTTTATTAAGCAAAAAAATGTGTTTTTTTTTTAAGAAGAGAAGGCCCTTCCCCTTCTGTCTTTATCACCGCAGTGGTAAAGACTAAATGGTAAGCCCAGAGCCTTCTGGAATATGCCTGCAATGTAAGAAAAAGTAAAGTAAAAGTAAAAAGTAGTAAGTAACAAAAAAGTACTGATCTCACTCGTGTGCATTTACAGTAGAAAAACGTCAGCCGATCTCACGCATGTGCAGTGCGAGATCAAGTAACGTAGGCAGAAGCTGGAAGATGAAAGAAGATGGCGGCACCCTGCTTTAGGGTCAAGTACAGTGGTAAATATACATGTTACCTCCAGGGGGCTATATTGAAAAAAATTGCAGTCCTAAAGATATATCTTTTTGTGGATGATTAATGTAAAGCAGACTTTAAAAAATATATATTGGGAGCAGGCAGGTTGTTTATTGAAGGAGGGACAATTCTGAAATAAAACAATCTTATCTGCCTGCTGGTAATTATGTATCTAAACTTACCTTGCTCTGTATATCTTCATCCTGGGTAGGACTAGGACCTGCCTAGTCACATTTTATAATTTTTAGAGTTTAAGTACTAAAGCAGGATGTTTTCAGGAAGCTATGTACAGTACTACGCAGCCTTTCCATTGGATAGAGAGGCACACAGACCTAGTGATGACATGTTTGGTCTAAAATAACATAATTGATAAGGAGTAAAGGAGGAACAAGTGAAGGCAATCATAGGAGGATAAAAGTCACTTTTAATACAGAAATGATGTACGGTACAACTTTAGCTTTCTAGAGCCTTCAGCCTTACCCAGTATGCTTAATCAATCTGACTGGTTTTAATGGAACACAGTTTACGGTGAATGGACTTTTTGATTTCAGCACAGTTACACAGTTAAATCACTAATCAATGTTACTTTTTGCTTTCAGTTGCTCTTGAAATAATTTATTTTCTCAGCATTTATTTGTCACATTTAACAATATAATTGGCATACAGTTACACAAACCAAGTATTACATTGGTCTGTCCTATTACAATTAATGTGGTGAGTTGAATACTTGCTGTTCATTTCGCATGGTGCTTGTATGAAATAAATGCTTTACATTGTATAGTAATATTATGCAAATGTGGGTTTGATTTAGCGTTCCGTTGAATAGAAATGATGTTAAGTGTATAATTTCATGCTGCGCCAAAGTCATGTCTTGAAGAGTACAATATAACAAAGCGTATGATCTTACTTTTTTCCCCCAGTACAGTTTTAGATTTATGCAAGCACGTGTTTAACATCTGCCACAAAATTCATACTAGTGATAATTATATGTGTGTTGAGTTTACATGTTTTTAAGTTGCCATGCTCCTTTAATAAGCCGAAGAAATGAAACACTTATAAGTAATTGGCTTTCATAATTTTAACTTATGTTGGGGAAAAATGGACTACGACTAATATCCCCCAGCTGTGATGATGACCTCCCGTTGGCCTGTAGGCCAATTATGAGACATTTCTTTCAGGACATTAACTACGCACTGATAAAAGTGTATGGTGACTTCACTAGACCTTCCAGTATTCTTCCACATGGGTGACTTCCATTTTTATACAATAGATTTAAGGCTTGAGTAGATGAGCAATGTTTTTGTGCATTTTTTTTTTATTTGTGTGTAAATGTCATCCATGCACAAGCAACCTTTACTCACACTGCATTTCCCTGTTTCGTATTTACTTGGATGACAAAACCATGTACTGTAGACATTTATTGAAGAAAATTCAAGCTTTTTAAAACATACACCACAACTCTTAAAATAGTCCTACTGTCTTTGGAATTTTACAGTAAATAAAGGCAACTATCTGCAATAGTCAGCAAAAAAATCTGACCTATGTTTTGTCCATTGTGTTTTTCTTTGTGATTTTCAAGTGATTTCCCCTAATTTCCTATCCCACACATGCATAGGAAAGTGAGAAGAAGACAATAAAAACTCAAGAGATGTTCCAGCCCTTTCCAGCAAAAAATAAAGTTTTATCTGTAGCTCTACTTTAATCAAAGATTTAACTTAGAAGTTATCAGGACACAATAAAGGTGAAAAATGACCTTCCAATGAACAATATAGCCTAGCGTACTTGGAGCCAATAGCTAAATTGAAAGCTCACTTCCCAGCCATATATTCACTTTATAGTTCGGTCCACCATAGTCAAAGCAGTGCATTTGGTGGAAAATTGTGACTGGTTAGTGAAGGAGAAAAAATTTAATCATAAGATCACCTCTTTTTTCCTACAGCCAGTAAGCTCTGTTTGTTAGATTCAAAGCATTATGCAAAAAGGCTGATTTTTCCAAATGCTGATGTGCAGGGGATTACAGTACACTCATGCAATGACTAGAGGCCAGTCAATGGGTGCATGACCAGCCAAAAAAATGAATATTTTTTCAGATATCACAATTTTTTGTTTTTTGTCATGAACCCATTAACTAGCAAACCAGACATCTGGAATCACCAATGCAAGTGCTTTATATTAAACAGTGGAGGGTGCTCCCATTGACTTTTGGTTAGTAGGGGGCACTCCCAGCTGAGTGTTGAGAGAAGAAAGGGCATTCTTGATTAATGTTTGATCGATATATTGATTAAATATCAGTTAAGAATGCCCTATGTTTTAATAGATTTTCATTAAACCTAATGTTTTTATTGAATATAATGTCTAATCTGCTAAAAATATTGGTTCACTTTAAATAAGGTACTTTTTTTTTAAATAAATACATAACCGGATTAAACTGCAGGTCTTTTACATCTGCTTAAACTTTCACGCCAAGCCTATTCAAGAGACGATAGGATTTGGTAATGCTTGCAAGAATCCACAGGAAGTACTTAAATAGTCTTTTGGTGATAGAAAAAAGAAAAGCCCTGGGAATCTTTGATACAGAAGATCTAACAGATCTCAGGACACCTGGATTTAGTTTACTAAATGTATTTATTTTACTGCTTAAAGTTTGTGACCTTAGCAGTTGTGAACACATAAATATGTTGTTGGCTTTAATAAACGGACGCCCCTGATGCTAAAGGCACGTGACATTCTGCATTTGCTGACTTAAGGGAAGCCAAGGAAATGTAAATAAAAAGCAAACATAATCTTGTCTTGTTTCATCAGCTGCAATAAATACACATGCCTGGATTTTGTAAAAAAAACACTGAAGCTCCTCTTTGCCACTAACGTGTGAATACAGAACAATAGAGAAACAATGGACGATGTGGAACACTTTGATTTTTTTCCAATTTTATGCTGGCTTCTGTTAACAGACATTGTTGTTTTATTATGAGTTGAGTTTTCATTTAAATAGAACCAGATACATACATGTTTATACTAAGTTAAATAAAAACTTTGGCAAAAACAAACATCACTACTAGACATATAATTTTATAAAATACAAGGGTACCCATAAGCTCCATTAATTGCTCCATTAGGAAAGACACTTTTCTTAAACTGGAAAAAGAAGACATGACTTCTAGCACTATTTGCTCACTATAAAGTCTTAAAGTTGAATCTAAATTAGTCAAATAGATCTTTTGATCAATTTTGCAACATTTCAATAAATCTTTGTACTGTATGAATGTGTTTTCTATCAGCTGAATGGGCATACACATGAATGCTTGGCCGAACATTCAAATTTATGGAGCAGCTGATACACAGTAATCCCGGAAGGTGTGCCAATCATCCCATCTAATTCATCCAAACACCACCCCACCCCCTTGTCTATAGACATTCTTTATCCTAATGGGTGTTGGTGTTGCTATAGAGGGTTATAGTTGATTGACATTTTGTCCCTTTAGAAGTGTTAGAAGAAGTGGAGTATAATGGATTAGATGCCACCAATCATTTGGTGCTCATTCAAGCCCCTCTATTTATCCCCTTGTTTGTGTTTTCCCCATAAGGTTTAATTTGTTGAAAAAGCATAGTTGTTATGGTCCTTGCCTTAGAAACTCTTATCAGTTTCCCTACCAAAGGCTGCTTTGTGGACATATATCACAGATCTGGATGTTTGGCACCCAACCTAAATCCCTAAAAACAGAATATTTTCTTCGGTATGTGTCTGTACTGATCAGATGCAAATATTTCCTATATCCAATTATTGTTTCCACTTAAAAATACACTATCAGGTTTTTGTTAACGCTTCGGTAAGATATAAAACACATTCTAGATATTGCAGTTTTTACATGGACATTCACATCTGTCAATGTTTGAGCTTTCATTCTCCTTACAAGGAATGATACATTTCAATACAGAGGAAGAATGCAGTCAACATAGGAAGCTGTGATATGCAAGGAACAGCAATATATTGACCTTTGATCTGATTACATACAAACTGAAGAACATTTAGCCAAAGGCATTGAGTGATGAAAACACTGTTAAAATCTGTTTACCCCAGGACTGTATTCTATACTTCTCAAACCTATCATTATATTGTCACTTCTTATAAGATACAATCAAAAGCTAAAATTGAACAGTCCGCTTTGCAAATATGGGAAGCCTGATACTGATCAATGGATACATGATGCAAGTAAAATGATTGATACATCCTTGGTATTGATCATTTACCTGATTTAACATCATCCAAGCATGACAAATTATGTCCCCCAACTCATCAACAGACCAATGTAAATTAGCAAAGAGAGCTCTTTAATAACCAGAAAATGATTGGAGTGCACCCTCTCTTTGTATTTAATAATAGACAGATTTGGTAGCGTTAGTAAATAGTGGTGGGGACTCTGATTGACGGCTGCTTGTTAGGGAGCACTTCCCAATGATTTACATTAGCCTGTCGAAATGGGGAGTGAAGTTTGAGGTGCTCAGTTGGCTTACAAATTACCTATCAGGTTTAATCAGTGACTTATTTTTCCTAATACACAAATAGGTATACCGCTCTTCTACTCCCAACCTTTTAAATGCCTACCAACTCACTACCCAACATCACGTCTACACATACCAACTATACCTGTTGTTCCCCTCCATACCCCTCCCTACCTGCCCACCCAATGGATCCATGAATAAGTAAATTATGGATACCTCTTTGGTATTGATTATTTATCTGCCATACCATTGACCAACTCAGTCTAATATTAAAATCTCTGTCCCCCAATCTAACAGAGCTCTTTGTTATCCAGCATATGGTAGGAGCGATCCCCACTGTTTAGCAAAAAAAAAAGAACTGATTGATTTGAGTTGGTATACTAAAAAGTTGGGGAGCACTCAAATTGGCTTCTGGTTGTTAAAAAAGCACAGATAAAGGGGCGTCAAGTTTGTGATACTCAGTTGGGCTAAAAATGACTATTCCCTATAAGGTTTCATCAGTGACCCGTTCTCCCTTGTTAAACTTATCTTCCCCAAACCTTTTAAACATCTATCCACCCACTACCCAACATCATGTCCACATATACCAACCATACCTCTTGTTCCTTCCCATACCCCTCCCTACCTGCCCATTCAAGTCAATAATCTTTTCCTTGTGTTCCACTCAATTCTGGGAGTGCATTTCCTGCTAAAAATTGTTTCCCAACCTCATTGAAAATCTGTTTGTCCAGTATCTGTTATTGTATCAGATGTCTTGTGCTTTTTATTGGACATGAAAAATTACTGTCCGTTGTGAAAGTTTATCCAAACCATGTCAGATTAGACATTTGTCCACTTTAAAGCCAGTGGATCTATTCACACTTTTGTGTTGTTATAATCATGCTAAAAAGTGTTTTAGATTAACTCACACATGTGCATCCAATGCAATATAAACCATACAAATGTAAAAATGCATTCCCAGAAATAGTGTAGTTGCCTTTTTTATATTGTACTTTGACTTCCTGTTTAGGATGTATGAGCTGCTTAAACACAATGCACATTAATGCTCAGTAGTAAATGTCAAGAATAAATAGTGTTCATAGTATGTTATCAATGAGGCAAGTATAGAGTTAATTATTGCTTCATTTTTTGCCTTCCTAAAGTAAGGATCAGGACCAATTATCTCTCAAATTTATGGGTTTGCTCCAGTCAGTCTTTCTCCTTTGGCTCCTTAATAAATGTCTTCATGTATATATCAGAAATATATTTAACAAGGTTTTGATTTTTTTTCTGAAGTATTCATGTGGTGAGGTATATAAAGAGGTTTAATATCTTTATGGGATTAGCAGTATTTTAGGTAATGAGCAGCTTGGGTTGTTTAGACTTTTTCTGTCTCCAGATATACTGATAACTAAATGTCAATAAACATTAGAAGGCCCGGATTGGTTTGCTGCAGGTAAATGGCTGGACAGGGGTGGAAATTTAGGAGTTTGATCCACAAACAACAAAGAGGTCGGTTTTTACAAGCAACATTAAAATCAGAAACATGAATAATGAAAGTATTACATCATAAAACCTTATTTGAACAATATGGAGGTAAAAAAGATTTTGTTGACGTGTGGATTTTTAGACCATTAATACAATGTCCAGATGATTAATACAGAAAGTAATGTGTATGCACTGAAAAAGTTGAATAATTGGTTTATTAATAGAAATAATAGGATAGCAAGAACAAAAATGTAACCTATTGCATCCTACCAGTTCATACAAGTGGTGGCTGCAACACATTTTCTCAATGTTATAAAATAGGCTCATATGGTAGGACAAATAAATATATATATATAAAATATACAGTGATCCCTCGTTTTTTGCAGTTAATGGGGAACAGAACCTTCCGCGAAAGCTGAAAAACCGCGAAGTAGGATTTGCCCCTAGGAATTTTCGTGTATGCGGGTACAAGAATGTTTTAAATATGTAAACAGTATTTATACTTTACAAGTTATCGCCAACACAACACTAAAATACAGTATGCAAGACAGTCAACATCATGGAAAAGACTGGCGAGATACAACAAGAGAAGATGCTAGGTGAGGCTGCGATGATGCGCAGACAATCAACTCACAGGGATAAATCCACTCGTACTCTCATTGGTGGATGTCGCACCAGAAACCAATCACGCGCCTTTATGAGAGCCCGTGGTATGTACTCTGAGTCAACTCATCTCCTTGTTTGACATGCAGGGATCCTTCTCTCTCGCGCATCAACATGCTCCTTTCCGCAATGTGGCTGCCGACATGATTGTATTTTTTCATTTTTATTTTTTGATGAATATTTTGGAAAAACCCGCGAAGCACTGAAGCCGCAAAACATGAAGCGCGAAGTGGCGAGGGAACACTGTATAATACATATAAAATTAGGATGCAGAGATGACTAGATATACCCCATAAGTGCAGCAGGGAAAACTCAGGTCCCCAACCTGACTCTGCTATGGGCAGGCCTTCTAAATCTCAAAACTATCTGGATGGAATTTTAACTTCTCTTACTAAAATACTTTCCATATATTTTTAGCAATCATGTACTTGTAATTGAGTGAAGTTTCTGAAGGATTTTTTTACCTATTCATCAAGGGGGATCTGTCAACCTTCTTGCCCATCAAAGGGTAGCAGGTAAGTGTCAGAAAAGCTCCAGCTATTCTGGCTCCCCTTTGCAAGCACTCCTGGCTGCCCCTCAGTATCAAACATTGGGTCTTTGGGGCAATACTGCTTTTGGGGGGATGTTGGTGGGAACATTCTCCAATGTTGAAGGAACAAGGGATGGAATGGAGCAGCATAATCATAGCAAACCAGGCAAGTCATTGGGCTTATTTAAAGTCCTCCAAGACTGGTGGATTCAGCAACCTGAAATCAAATTCTTAAAAATAGTTTAATAAATGCTTCTCAAACTTGGACCAGATCCATTCCAGGTTTGCCAGATTACACAGGATCACCCATGATAATCTATCTTCTGCAGTCTTGGAGAGCTTTATTAGATCAGGCCCAATGTGTCTGGAGTGCCTGGCTGATGGTGACAACATGGCAGTTTTTTCTTTTGGTTTCAATTTAATAAGAAAAGTAAAAAAAAATGAATTTTTAAGTGGATCTCTGCAAAATTATTCAGCACTATGGACAGCGGGTCTCCATAGTTATCCAATGTATGTGGGTATTTCATTAATGTGCAGTGTTATAAATAGGGTGAATATTACAGTTAGCAGAATTTAACCAGAAAGAACAGTTGTTATTCGACTCAGTGAATGCAAAGGGGAATTTGACTGATTGTCAACCATATCTATGTTAGTGAATATGCATATAAAACATAAATATTTGTTTTCCTAAAAACTTCTAAACCTTTATTCATAAAGATACATAAACAATACTTATTTTACTGCACACTGTGAGCTTTTCATAGTTTGCATTAGAAACTGCAGCAAGAATCCACCCTAATGACTGGTTTAAAGATGCCCATCATTACCTAGCCCTTTCCTTCCTAGATTTGTGAAGAACAAGCTTTCAGTTCCCTTTACCATAGAAGCTAGACATTACTTTTGGGTATTATCTAAGGCAGCTTGCATGCAAACGTAGCTCAGAAGCACCCATTCTTTCAAACTGATTTTGACACTTCAAGGCATGTTATTATTTGCAAAATTTCAGCCAAGAGCCAGCCTACTGCCTGGGCCTGATTTAATAAAGTTCTCCAAGGCTGGAGAGAATACACTTTCACCAGTGAGGCTGGGTGATCCAGCAAACCTAGAGTGGATCTCATCCAGAATTGAAAACATTTGCTAATGACTTTTAGGAAATCTATTCCAGGTTTGCTGGATCACCTAGCTTCACTTATGAAAGTGTATTCTCCCCAGCCTTGGAGAGCTTTAATAAATCAGGGCCCCTGCATTACAACGAGGGTTTTTGAGAGGCAGGGTGCTATAATGTTATTAAAAAGCTATGAAAAACACCTTGTCAGCTACTTCCACCAGTCATATTCTGCCCCCTTGCACAGAGAAACACAAAGGCCCAGTGATGATTGAAGGTTTTATATAAAATGTAATTAGCTTGTTGATGAAGTAAGAATGTAGCAACTAGGAGAGGCTAAATATAGACAGATTATAGTTCAGATTTACTAAAGCGGACCTATCACCAACATTTTTATTTAACATAGGAACCCTTTTATGTAAAGTAAGCAATAATTTGTTTTTTTTAACCTTTTTTTTTAAAAAAGACCCCTTTTTTGTCTATATTGCCACTCTAATAATAACAGAATAAGAGCACAGAGACTCCTGGGATGATCATGTAACGCATCCCAGGGGCTTTCTGGTTGCTCCTTTTGCGCATGTCCAATCTTTGGCTTTTTCCTATGCATGCGCATTGATGTCGGTACTCTTTTTTTACCCCATTTACAGCGGCTATGTCACCCGATTTTGCGCCTGCACAGTGCGAGATCAGGTGAAAAGAAAAAAGACGGAAGTGCCTGGCGCTTCCTCCGCATCGGGACAAGGTGGGTTACAGGATGGCATGGGATCCAATCCAGGAAAGCTCAGGAGGGATTGGGGGATCTGCGGAGTTTATATTATTTTTTTTTAGTGTCACTTTAAGTCACCTTTGTGTATCAGAGAGAAAGTAATGCAGCTGCAAGGTTTTATGATTAAACATTATGTAATCAGAATAATCTTGTTTTACCCTCCTGTTTAGCAGTAATCAGGGCCCATTAGCCTTTCAGCTTATATCCCTCAGCCCACAACACCCTGAAAATCCACAGTGATCAATTTAATTCCCAATCAAAGTCGTGCAGACAAGTGGAAAGCTGATATAAAGGCGGTATATTTTTCAGCACATTTTTCCCTTTAGCTTTCTGCATTCGCATTAATTAAAGTGTAAACATTAAATATTGATTAATGCATTATCAGCGTAGCACAGTTGCCTCCTTTTAGATTGATTTCAGGAGTGATTTATTGTCATATTTGAAGAGTCATTTCACTTGATAACAAAGAGAAATAGCTTGTTGCCTTTCCTCCCCCTCTCAT
Organism: Pyxicephalus adspersus; assembly: GCF_032062135.1. Classification (NCBI taxonomy): domain Eukaryota; kingdom Metazoa; phylum Chordata; class Amphibia; order Anura; family Pyxicephalidae; genus Pyxicephalus; species Pyxicephalus adspersus. The sequence goes on from NC_092866.1 coordinate 22,623,189, forward strand.
AGAGGCTCAGCTCTGCTTCTTCAATTCTCTAAAGAGATCCGCATTTACTTCTGCATTTGAATACAAGTGATATTACTAAAAGCAAACATGTAAAAATGTGATGTAGAAATAAAAAAATCAGTGATTCAAAAGTCACTTGAAATTACTATCATAATAGAAATGCATTATATCTTTTTATTATATTAGTAATGTTTTGTAAATAAAAGTCATTTCAGGTGGAAAGGGATTTATTAAGCAAATTTTATATTTTAGCCTAAAATATGATTGGCTGCAAGTGTGAGAAAATAACTTACGCTGTGCTTTATCATAAAAAACTATTTTCTGCTGGTCTTGATCAAAGTTTCCTATTTACAGTAATAGCAAACTGGTTGCTTTTTAATTGGCATAAATGGTAGATCTTCACATTTTTAGGAGCTATGGATCTCATCATCTAGACTTCCAGTTGTCACAAGATAACAGTTCTTTCTTAAAAAAATCGTATTAAATCATTAATAATTTATAGGTATTGCCATCCATTATCTATAATATTGCTTATCCCTTCTTGAATAGATGCATTAATATTTTTTTTAAATCTACACAAATGATGGATGTAGAAAAATGAATCTTTGGTATGTGAAATTCACCATTCAGCAATAATTTGCTTTAAAATCAAAATAAATTCAAAATTGAACAATGCAAAATTTTAAATCATTCTTGTGAATTATTGTCATTTATAAATATTGCCTTCAAAACTAAACTTCACAGTATAAAAAACTGTGCTAGACAGTAGTTGTACAGCTCTCTGACCTCTCATGTCTTTCAGTTTTTTGTGGTCTGACAGTTGCTTACCACCTTCTTCATTCTTCATACTTCACTCTTACGCTTCCTCACGAGCCTGATTTATTAATGCTGTCCAAGAAAAAACCTGGGTGACCCAGCAAACCTGGAATAGATTTCTTAAAATCATTTGCTATTAGTTGGGAAATGTTTTCAGTCCTGGACCAGATCCAGTCCAGGTTTGCTGGATCACCCAGGTTCATCGATAAAATGGTATCCACTGTAATCCAAGGATGTTGGTAATAGTAGCCTGGTATCTATTGTTCCTCCTACTTCGGTTGCCATGCGGCCACATCTAATTGACCCCCCCAATTCTCTGAATTCAGAAACGGGGGAAGTTGTTGAGCTGTAGTGCAGTGTGCAAGTCATCTAGCCTATTTAGCAGATTCTCTGTCCACCTCTTTATTCTATGTACTGTCTGTATTCACTTATCAAGGCGATCAGCCCACATTTTTCATTTATTACAGATAAACATAAAAAATGAATCCAACTTGTATTTGCTGACCATCATTAGATATTTTTTGCCCTAAATTTCTGCTCAAATAATAGAAACATACCAAGCTATGTAAGAGCCCCATCAGCCACTACTTTCCCCAAGGACATTTAAAAAGGCTGCCCTCTCCCATGGGAATTAGTATAGGGTTACCATTCCATTTTCCACAAAGAGACTGTAGTGTTCACACCTGTGAGGTGGCCAATTTGCACCTGGTCCCATTAGGGTGATAACAGAAACTCACACAGACTTGCAGACCTTCATTTTAGGGGTTTATTATAAATCCAACTCACATAGCATAGAGGGTGGGGTGATGACAGAACACATTCAACTTCCTTGCAGTGCTTCATAGTCCCAATACAACTCACATTCTCAAATACTTTTAGGAGGAAATACCGTAATTTCCCCATGCCAGAATGACCTCAATCCTGAATTTGAGCAACTGTGGGATCCTATTTGTAGACTATATACACATGTGCAGGATCTTTCACAATCTTTTCACTTTCAGACGAGAACCATTGCACATGTGTACCTAGCCTTAAGAAAGTTAGAGTTAGAGTTAAAGCTTCAAGGCCACTTGCCCTGACCTCTCACTCTGTCACCATTCCATGGCTCAATGGGACCTCCGCCAATCCTCTCAGGTATCATTTTCCTGGTTATTTGAATTCTTAGTAACTACCAACCTAAAAAGTAGCCAAAATATGTCATAGGCCACAAATAAGGTTCATTAGGGCAGTAACTGGCTGTTATCTAAACATGAACAGGTATCGTTTGTTGCATTAAATAGCCACCCATTACTCCCCATGAAGATCCAAGTTCCAGAAACATCTAGAATAGACAATACCAAGTTTAACTTCTAAATCCCTTAAAGTGAACTCAAAAAAAGGGGCACTACAAGCTGAATGTAAACAAACACAATGAAACAACCCTTTATTGATATAAAAATATATACCAGCTTTAAAACACTATAGGACTCCAGGGGTGAGTCCACATCAATCACAGAGGCCAGTGATGTAAATCCACATCAATCACAAAGACCTGTCCCACACAAATATTTACATGTGACACTAGGACAGACTTACCTGACTGAGGAAATACTGCACCTATCTTACCTAATTACTGCAGTATTTCCACCAGCTTTTTGTCTGATTGACACAGGTTAATTTCACGAGATGGTTTGATTGACCACGATAATGTAGAGCAGGGGTCCCCAAACTCCTGTCCGTGGCTCAGTAGTGGGCCGCGGCCGTCTCACTGGTGGGACGTGGCTTTGGCCAGTGCACCCACCAGTAGGGTCAGGAGAAGGACCCTGCTTGGGGGGGCCCATAGGCCCGATCCACGGACCATGTCTCCCAGGGACATCGCAGACTCAGGACGGTGGCTGGGTTCTGGTATCATGATGTCCCTCTGGGGGGAAATTTCTTCCCTTTTGAGAGACACACGGCTCCCCGCACTTGCTCGGTGTAGAGTCTGTGCATTTAGTGGTCTGCGAACCTCAAAAGTTTGGGGACCACAGATGTAGAGTATGAATAAGGATTGCCTAGGTAAATCTTTTGTAGCCCCTGTAATGACCAATCCAAATTTAAAGACCCTCTCCTGCTTGTATGGTATTTCTTTGTTTTTTCTTTCTCCTGTATATTGCCCAGCACATGTTAGGGGTTGCTAAGGCTTCATATCAGTGATATAGGATTGCTATGATGGTAGAACCAAATGGGCAGCTTGAGCAAAGCTATTCCCAAGGGACAAAGTGTGACCAAACCAGATACTTTCTCTTTACTGGAACACTTTAAATAAAACAAACAGCATACTTAAAAGACAATTTTATTAGGGAGCCTTGAATTCAGAAATAATTTTAGGTATACTGACACATAGTTTACTAACACTTTATAGACTCCACATGTGGCGTCACTATGAATGAGCAGAATTACTGAATTCTGCTCAACTGAAATTTCACCAGAAATGGCAGAACGACTTGTAGTTATTAGACAAGGCATGCAACTTTAGAGGTGACAATAAATTACACAAATCCGAATCCTTTAAATTTCATGATTTGAGAATTACTTAACACTGTATGTTTTTATTAGTTCACTTCACCCAGTTCACACAGGATTCCACTAAACTTCAAACAGACCCGTACCCTGCAGCAAAAATTATAAACATGAATTATTGTCCATTTGGATCATGGTGTCATTCAGTTTCGCTATGTTGTTGCCACATTGCTGGAAATTTGCTATTTAGCAATGAAGTGCAATGAGTTAACATTGATGGATGCTTGCAATAAGATGTGTCATGATGCATGCTGAGGTTTTGCTATGCATGTAAATGCATTATGACGTATCAAGGTATGTGGATGTGTTATCATGTGGATGTGTAAGTGATGTCGATGAAAAATTGCATTAGGGGAAATGCTCCAGTGTGAATCCATTTGGGATTGTTTTAGAAGAATTTTCTATATGCTGGAATTAAAGCGAACATTCTGCAAAACAAGTCTCCATTGAGTGTAAATGCATCTTCCACCCCTGGATCAGTTTAGTGCAAATGTGCCACTTATCATACGTATGAACTGCTGAACTAATCTAATTTCACTCAATTAGAGAACTCATATGACAAAGAATCCCTAAAGCAAAGCTTATAATATGTAAATTCTAATTTTTTAAATAGGTAAAGTTTGGTTTAAATAAAAGATATACAATAAGTCCAACAAGTTTAACCTAAAATATATAAAAACATCCAAATCTCATTCTAGAGGAAAGTGGGTTTTCTGCTGCAGTTTCTTGCAATTGTTTAACATAAATATAAAATGACTAAAACTTCTTTATTTCTCACAATAACACACAAAAGGAATATTACAAATCTCAGGCTGTGAATGGAAGTTCACACAGGCTATACAGATTAACTAAGCATGTTTTAATAAACATTTTGATTAAATACAGGTACTGTTAGATTTTAATAGGCTTTTAAAACTCTGCACAAAGGTAGGCTTTAAGTAAAATAATGTGCTTGAGGTAGATTTTATAGCTAAATTATCCAATTAACAGATCTGAAAGAGAAACCACTGCATAATCGCAAATCAATTATGAATCCCGTTTTTATTCTTTGTAGGAAATGAAAAAGCAACTATTAAAAATAGAATCATTCTTTAAAAATCAAGCTTTTTTGTAAAGAACTGGTAATCGATAAAGAATTAGTACAATAGTAACAATGTTATGTATCCTGTCTGTTAAAATAGGGATTTATGAAACTATCACCAGGTATGTCATCAGTAGTGCAGATATCTAACAGCTGATAATTTATTTTTTCTAAATCATAATTGAATATTACCATGCATGCTGGGATCAGCCAAGTGTCTAATATGTTTACAGTTTTGCCTGTGGAGGCTAAAAAGAGTGGAAAGCAAAGTGATCAGGGATTCGTGGTCTAATCCTTCCATTGCAATATGCTCCAATCAGCAAATACTTGTTTGTTCTGAGCAGCATTGTTGATTTGAGTACTGAGCAGGGGAGTGGTCAAGTACTGAGCAGGGGAGTGGTCGAGTACTGAGCAGGGGAGTGTCTGGGTGTCAATAATGTCAGAGTACTGAGCAGGGGAGTGTCTGAGTACTAAGCAGGGAAGTGTCTGAATGCAGCGCATTGAAGTGTTCAAGAACAGGACAGGGGGAGTGTCCGAGGACTGAGCAGGGGAGAATCCAAGTACAAAGCAGGATAGTGTCTCAGTATCAGTACTCTTTTTGTTAGGTAATGTTCTGTCCAGCAATGTCATTTGCAGCATCCAGGAGAACTAAGATAGCAGAAGCCCCTGCTTCCCTTTAGTTGTGCAACCTGATGTATTTTTGGGATCCCCCGCATCCATTGTTGGGCTGCGCACAGCTGAAGGGGGATTCCAGAGGCTGATCAGACTCGGTCCTGCACTGCTATTAGCTGCTTGGACTTTAGAGCCTCTCTGCTCCCAGTCACCAGTGCCTGTTATAACGTCGGCTGGGCTTACCTGTGCTAGAGTGAGTTTGAGTGTTTCTCTGTTCCTGACTTTTGCCTGTTACTGACATTTCATTTGAACTCAGCCTGGACCGACCTTTGCTTGTGACCCCGACTCTGCTTGTGCCTTTCCCTTTGTACCTCACTTGATGGACTGATTTCCTGTGTTTTTGACCTCGGCATGTTTTTGGATTTTATGACATTCTGTACTCTACATTTGTGGGCTCCGGGCCCGCCTATCTCCAGAAACCATCCTTTACGCAAGTCCTGGGGGCATCCGAGTGCTGGGAGACACAACCAGTCTCCTGAGGCTGAGCAAGGGCTGCTATAGGCGAAGACTGCGGCGATAGATTGGGGGACTGGTGTCTGGGGAATACCGGTACTGACCCAGGCCTTACACTTACAGAGTACTGACCACAGTAGCATCTGAGTACTGAGCAGGAGTATGTCAGACCACTGGCTATTTTGACTGCTTTGTGTTATATAAATGTTATATGGGCATGGCAGATCAGGTTTGAGTTAGAGTTGAATTTAGTTTTTTACTAAAAATGCTTTAAGGTTGCTATAGGGTTATTACTTAAAACTGTAACTAAAAAAGTTATCAAGAAAGATGAAGAATGTTTAGTACCCAATCTTATCTAATATGTATACCTACATGTCAAAGCAAACATGATTGTTTGAAAAAGGATTTGTGATCTGAAATAAGCATAATATAGAAAGTGTTAATAATTTGTATACTGAGTAATAAAGCAGCCGGTTTCCTCCCCTTTCATTTATCCTGGTCACCCCCGCTATGTAAATAATGTTTGTATGCAGAAGGATTACCAGCTCCTCACACAGCTTGCAAAATTCCAGCAGGAGATTTCAGTTTAAGAAAACAAGGGCTAACTCAGATGGATACAGGAGGTCCATACCACAGGGAATAAGAGATTAAATATTACATTATTGAAGTAGCAGGTTCTCATCGTTTGATAACTCCGTGAGCTCAGTGCATCTGTCCAAAATTTAAATGTGATTCTTTGTGTTTCCAGCAGGTTCCATTTGTTACATTTTTATTATTTCGATGGAGACATGGATGTTATAAAATGACAAGATCTCTCCTGAGAAGAAGAAAAATTGTATTTAGGACTCTCTTATGTCAGGGCAATATATATTTCTTGTATGTTAATGACTGAAATGCCTTGGACTTATGTAATAAGACTGCCCACCATATACTAAATTATTATAACACACAGCAATTTGATTTCAAACTTTAACAACATGGAATATATGATGATAGATGACCAATCAAAATTACCTACTTGTGCAAAATACATGAAAACTTCAGGCAATTATTTTTATCAAGATTTTTACATTTTTTTCATAAAGCCCCATATATTACACTATATGATATTGACAAACCTTGAAATCAAAAAAACGAAGACGACCCTGCTCAATAGAGGTTACAATCTAAGTACAATAATAACCCAAATCAGAATAGTTGCTTGGGGCCACCACATTATTGCTCATTGTCATTGGATTTCCAGCCTTTTAATAAATAGCTATGTGTACATAGATGCAACTCTACTAGCATAGTTTTACAATGTTTAAATTATCACATGGACTTCTCTGAACTAGAAAACTTATGTGGTATTCGCTAAAAATTTGTTCCCCATTCTAGAGGATATATAAGATATTTTAAATTACATACAATGTAATGCATGATTTTGCTGAAGAAAAGCCCTGTATCCTTATGCAAATATTGCTGATACTGAGCTTTTTTTGCACATTACAAAACTGCAAGAGATTATGTTTCAACTATTACAACACAGTACATGTTGTACTGTATTGCAACTCAACTCCTACACAGCTGTGTGTGTGTCATTATGATGTCACCAAAAATTTACCTTAAAGGGAAATAAATTATGGTTTTATTTTCAGTGAGTATATTTTTTTTGTGTAAGTTTAAATTACCCTTTTTTTGGTATAACAGCTTCCTCCCACATGCAAGCTGTTCTCAAATTGTATGAAGATACTTCAGATACACAGATTTCCAAATCCTTTCTATGGGTTGTCTGTACAGCAATCATGCAGTTTACAGATTTTAAACAGAAAATAGGCATAATAGGATGGGCTGCCCATGGCCATCTGTGGGTACAATCAGACCATACTGCAGGACCTCATGGAGAGAAAAAGGATCCTTAGAGTGGAACTAAAAGTGTGTACACAGGAAATTTTGTCATGATCATTTTCTGCGCCAAAGAGTGACAGATGGATGAATGAGCGATGTACACATGTTCTGTTCTATAGAGATGGGAGAACAAGTGAGCGGCTCCCGGCTGTGCTCTCCTCTCTTGATGTGTATAGTGGTCATTCCCCATTGGTTGTACATATTATCATTATTATTATTATTATTATTATTATTATTAATAATAATAAACAGGATTTATATAGCGCCAACATGTTACCCAGCGCTGTACTTTAAATAGGGGTTTCAAATGAAAGACAGATACAGACAGCGACACAGGAGGAGGAGAGGACCCTGCTCCGAAGAGCTTAAAATGTGGGCGAAGGTGGGTGAAGTAACACACAATATGAGGGGAGGTATGGAGTGGTTGGAAGTAGTGAGGGTTTCAAAAGACAGAAGAAGATGGGTTGGCAAGTTCGAAAAAATTAGTTTTGAGTGCTCTTTTGAATGAGCAGAAAGTAGGAGCAAGCTAAAAAGGATGAGGAAGACCATTCCAGAGAGTTGGGGCAGCTCTAGAAAAGTCTTGGAGCTGTGCGTGTGATAAGGTTATGAGTGAGGAAGTCAATAGTAGGTCACTGGAGTGAAGAGAAGAGAGTGGCTAAGGGAGTGTTTTGTTACCAGGTCGGAAATGTAAGTGGGACATGAATTGTGTAGGGATTTGAAGCCAAAGCACAGGAGCTTGAATTTGATTCTAAGGTGAAATGGAAATTAATGAAGAGAACTACAAAGTGATGCAGCAGAAGAGGAGTGGAAGGAAGGATGGATGAGATGAGTCTGGCTGCAGCATTCATAATAGATTGTAGAGGAGAGAGTCGGGTTAGTGGGATACCAGAGAGGAGGAGGTTACAGTAGCCCAGACGAGAGATGATAAGAGCGTGTACAAGGAGTTTGGTGGTCTCTCCTTTATCCATAGATCTGACATCAGGTTTATACAGGTTAGATTTTCACCTGACATGACCACGTGTGTACTGTATGACCATATAACCATAGTTTAATCATTACAAAAGCTGTAGATAGGTCCTTTATTGCAGAAAGGACTGGCAATGTTCAATTTGCAGCTAAATTAAACATACCTGCCTGACCCAACCCCTGTTTGGGGTCCACCATCTTCATCCAGTCATCTTCTGGGTCATCTTGATTGTCAAGGCTGGAATAATGCATGTGCATAGGAGTGCATTTATTTCCAGCATTCATAGGCATGATGCACATGTACAGTTCAGTGTACATTGAGAAAGAATTCAAAGAGCTAAGTAAGTTTATTTTATTGCAGGGAGGGCATTGCTTGTCCCTTTGCAATAATGAACCTGCCTGTTCACATATTTTCTCATCATAGTTTAGTTCCACTTTAAACTTCATATATTCATATAAATAATTAAAGGAGGAAATGGAGATAAGCAAAAGCATAAAGTGGGGGGAAAGGTGGCAAATTAGATTGTTTGATAATATGATCAAAAGGAACATCGCTAAATTTAAACGGTTTAATCATGCAGCCATTTAGACCTATGGAAAAAGTAAAGGAAAGAGGCGCGCCAAACTTCAAATATATTGGAGAATAATACCTAGAGACAAACTTTTCTAACCTGCCTAATCACTGTTTCTACTGGGAAGTCTTAGATCAAGGTGTCTGTGGATGCATCAGACATTAGAATATTGCCTAATCTTTCAAAAAGCACTCGACCATAGGGGTGAAGATTTTATAGTCTATGTATGATTATCAGTCTTTCAATATTTGAAAATTCAACAGTGCAGCATTTTGACCCCCCCCCCCCCATACCCAAAAGCCAAGTACTACCAACTTTGAGAATTGTCTCCTTATAGGGCCCAATTTAGCCAGATCCAAAAATATGTCATTTCCTTTAGTACCTTTAATGTATACATGATCATTGTCATGCATAGCATGGTTCTGGTGTGACCTTTTATAATGCTCCTATTGCCTAACAATGAAAACTTGACTAAATGTGACAATCCAGCCTTCCATCAATTGTCTTTCCAGCTGTGGTTACTACCTCAATAGTCTTTCAAACCTGTAGAAATGACAAGTTTTAGATTACAACTGGCTATTGTCTATCTTAAAAGGCCAGTAAATTTAAAACATAAAAGTGAATTTGTTCAAAAGCTATAACTAAAGCTATAAAGAGTAAATCCACACCTACTGAATACATATAAATGCTATATACATTACCATGTACGCTATTGTTCTGAGTTGTCTACCATTTTAAGGCTAAATGAGGCTGTTGACAGTATTCTTCAATGGGATTAGGGAGAGGAAGTCAGCTGTGTGTGGGAAAGTATTGTTCTCCAATCCCCACTATATAAAACATATTCTCAATACATGTAGCTCTGATAAGCTATAGAGTTTTGTTCTTATTAAATCAGGAATAATAATATACCAACCCAACTTGAAATTACATTTAGTGTCCTGGTAAGATACATAGCTTATACAGTAATTCATTTTTATTGCTATAAAAGGCACAAAAGGTGCTCTTCTTTATTTCCTAGCAGTTTAAATGGCTGCTGCATTGTAGTTGTATGAATCCATGTTTTGTTATTTTTCATGTCACCTAATCATAGCTACAGCATTTAATGACAGGTGCTATAAATAACCCAAATAAAATATATGATTAAGAGCTCAGCCCCGCTAATATTCAGCACTAGGGAGGTGCGGTGTCAGATCCTTCCAGAGGTTGTAAGTCTCCGGGGTCAACACTAAAGTCTTTTGATGCATCTGGTAATTCCAACCTTCACCATTAAAGCCGTGTTTTCTAACTGTCCCTTGGTGATTGTTTGTGAAGGGCTGAGACAAGAAATACTATCCATAGGCATTGCTAAGGTCAAACCCTAGCAGAAAGCAGTTTGATGTTATCATCGAGATTGATGCTTGTATCACCTTTATTTTGATGTCTTTGTTGGTGCTATAAAATGTTGTTCATTCGCTGATAACATGAGATCAGCCGGGACTTACAGTACAGTTTTGAAATGTCAGATTGAAGAACAAAAATGAAATGTATGTATTATGAACATGATTATCACCTTACACAGGTAAATAAATAGGAACTAAGGTTCATCAGCTCCCTCCTTGATTCAGATTTCTCTTTTTTTGTATGATTTATAAAAAGAAAACTCCCCCTTCATAAAAAATAGATAAACCAATGTACAACAGTAGCATATATATATATATATATATATATATATATATATTTGTACAAGCTACTTAGAATGTGTATAAGAAAAGTGTGCCAACAAAAAAGGCTTATTGTCTGTAGCAGTCTTCATGGACCTTATTAACATGGGGGAACCCTAAAAATAACTTTCAGGTTCTCAGGGAACCCCTGCTATAAGTATTATATTTACAGCTCACAGTACATTATTGTGGAGATCGATGGAAATGAACCTGGGTGATCCACCCAACCTAGATCAGATTTCCTAAAAGTCACTTGTTTTTAGTTTACAATCTGGGACCAGATCGAATCCAGGTTTGCTGGATCACCCAGGATAAGTTATGAAAGTGTATCTTCTCCAGCCTTGGAGAGGTTTGATAAATCAGGCTTCCTAGATACATACACACGTGCAATTATTGTCGTTGGAAAGAATCTTTCACGATCCTTTCCAACGACTAAGGACTGCAGGATGCACATGTACATACAGCACGGTTCTGCTCTATAGAGAGGGGAGGGGGAGAACGGCGGAGGGGGAGAATGACGGAGCGGCACCCCGCTGCGCGCTCTGCCCCTTCCCTTGCATTAGGATCGTCCGTCGTCCATCGTCTTTGGATCTGCCAGGACGGTCGTTCAGACAATGGACGACGGGCACTGTACATACGCCAGATTCTCATCTGATATCGGCCCTGAGCCTATACCCAGCTTACCCAGCTTATGTGTCATACATTGTTGGCCAGTGGAAAGAAAATCACTCTTACAGATAGCCAAAAAGATCATTGGTGTCAGTTAAACTAATCTGAGAGTCAGAAATTGCTCATGGCTCAAGGAACCCTTAGCAACCTGGCAGAACACTGGCCTATAGCAACCAAAATAAATCCTTGTTTCATTTCAAACTCCTCAGTGTGGGAATGTACAGATGGTGCCATAAGATGAAGAAGATTACTGTAAGACTTTTCTTATATTTAAGAACCTTACTGAAGCCAAAAAGGCCTTGGTGTGATGATGGCATCAAGGCTTACATGTTTCTTAATAGGGATTTTGGTAATAAAAGCTTTCTAGTATCCTACTCAAACTCAAACATAGCATCCCAGTGACTGAATGCAGTGGCTTTTTAGGCTTTATTTCCCCATTTACTATTACCAGGTGATCCGGACAGTCACTCTAGGGCAGTGTTTTTCAATAGGGGTTCTGTGGAACCCTAATGGAGCCTCTCGGGACAGTTTAGCTGACACCAATGATGCCTATCTGTAGAGGTGGCATTCCCCTCAATGACCAGCAATGTCTGCCACTGACCACCATGTATTGTGAACTGTGGATATAGTAATTATATCACGGTTCCCTAAAGCCTAAACTGAGCTACTGTATTTATGTAGGAGGATCAGAAGTTTCTACAAAGGACAGGACAAGTATCATACAGTGCAAACACATTACTTGATAACACTGAACAGTGAACACCCATCAGATTTCACTTTTTTGGGTGGGGATGATTGCACTTATTAAACAGAGAATACAAAACAAAATTCCAAAATGCAGCAGATAAGAGAGGTGTATTTGTTATAAGTGTTTACAAATATGTATTAAGTTTATTAAAAAGTAGCCTTACGTCTCGTTCTTATCTGGTGAAAGTACCAGTGGTTGGAGCCTGACTCCTTAACATGTAATAATATTATTGCACCATTGCACAGATTGTATGACTATTCGATTACGCCTTATTACACATTATTGTGTTTTCTCAGTTGTACCTGAACATTGATCTTTTTGTATTACCCACATAGTGATGCATTATGGAAGTATATTTGACAAGGGGATATTGGATTGACCATTTAAATATTCTATCCACCATATCGGTCCAATTTGTTTTATTATGTATACGTCATGAGAATATTGACATAGCGGTTTACAGAAGTTACTTTCTGTACCTGTATAGACAAAGTTTTATTAGACATATGGAGCCTTATAAAATGTAGTCAATTTAACTCATATTTCATGAATTACGGCAACACTAAAATACTTCTTGGGTGGTCTAACTCTCTCGATTTATCTTTATCATGCTTTGATAATTCTGATTTACTAAACAAAGTGAAAAAAAGAGATATCCAGTTTAGGAAATACATTGCCCTCTTTTTCTCAGGTGTGTATTTAAAGGAAATCCAGTTTAGCAACTTGTTATAAAAAGTGCTAGGTCTATGTCAATGTGTATGAATCATAAAGAATAGCAAGAAAGCAAGAAAGAATATGCCATGCAGTTTTATACCTACATACAGTGCATGTCCAGTATATAGCTTATCTGCAGGATATTGTATTTATAAAGTGCTCATGCATATGAGACACATTTGACTAGTAATATTCAACTGAACTGGGAAAAATCTAATACTTATGGTTAACTTCAGTCAACAGATCTCAGTGGGGAAAAATATTAAATTAGAAAACCATGCTTCTTAGCAGGAGGCACTACCAGATGCCTGCTATTATTGTTTCTGGGAGTCTGATTCTTCCTTTTTGTAATGAGAGTTCCTCAGTACCCATTTAGGAAACATTTATTAGAATGGAAGTAGCAGTTGTTGGGGCTATCCCTAAAATCAGAAAAGCACGGTGGCTCGGTGGTTAGCACTCTGGCCTTTGTAGCACTAGGTTCCCAGGTTCAGCCAGGACTATCTGCATGGAGTTTGTAGGTTCTCTCTGTGTTTACGTGGGTATCCTCCGGGTACTCCGGATTCCCCCCACAATCCAAAAACATGCAGTAAGGTTAATTAGTGGCCCTCCCACATTTACCTTAGACTGTATTAAAGACATATGACTTTGGAAGGGAAATTAGACTGTGAGCTCCTTTGAGGGACAGATAGTGACATGACTATGGACTTTGTACAGTGCTGTTATGTAGGCCATTAAAACATACAAACATAAGGTTTTTCCTTACCTTACAAATGACCAAGGATGACCTTACGTTTCACTTTTAGGTTTAAATAAACCAACATATACATTATAAGGAACATCTAGGTTTTTGAACTCAGATCTTCTATTGGTTCCCTATAATGAAACCTTATAAATATAATATTGGTACACAAAAAAACAAATTTTGGGCTATGGTGGGGTATGCCTCTGCAACTTACATAAGTGAAGAATACATTAATATTATTATTATACAGTATTTATATAGCACCAATAAATTACGCAGCGCTGTACATTATATAGGGGTTGCAAATGACATACAAATACAGACAGTCTCTAATATTTATACTACAAGGACACAGTCCCAGGCCACCCTCTAAAAAATACACTACAAAACCAACTAATAACACCTAAGATTCTAATGTACACATTGTACTACAAACTATCCTAAGGAAAGGTTGCATTTTTAAGCATCACTCATAAACATGCCTCACCATACTCTACAAATCATTTACCATGGCAAACAAATGGGAAACCTCTGGCTTGGTAAGCCAAAGAGCAATACTCTGTCAGAGCAATTCTACATATTTATGACGATAGGAAACCAACCTCTAACCCATGCTAAATTAACTGATATGCAATTCTACAAGTATTTTGACTGACTCAATTGGCCTGATTTATTAAAGCTTTCCAAGGCTGGAGAGGATACACAAACCTGGAATTCCAGCAAACCTGGAATGGATTTCTTCAAAGTTATTTGCTATTTACTACCAAATGTTTTGAATCCTGGACCAGATTTATTCCAGGTTTGCTGGATCACCCACATTTACTGATGAAAGTGTATTGTCTCCAGCCTTGGAGAGCTTTAATAAATCAGACCCAACACCACCAGAGCTGTGTACACCACAGCAGAAATACCTGATTTGGTTTAGGTTATTGCAGGGTTTGATGATCTTCCATCAGAACACTAAAAACAGTACACATAAATTCTATATTCTAAAGGTAACATTCAAAATCTCATCTATTGCCTATGATAGAAGCTATAACCTTTGTGGTTCCCAGGCTTGGGAAGGCTGTGAATATGGACACAAACCTATTACCAAAAATCCTAGAAACTTGCCTTAACACAATGATCACTTGGGGCTAATCAAGTTTCATGCCAGGAAAAGATATCAACATAGATCTTAAAAATGACTTTTATTCTTATACTTGAGTTATCTCTTCCTTCCACACTGTAAAAGCTTTTAGTTGAGTAGCCATATCTCTGTGAAATATTCATTAAATTTAAGTTTGGCCCTAATTTTAGGAACAGCGTCCTATATTTAAATATACCTGCCTTTTTTTTTTTAAATATGATTTTATTGAAAATGATTTTATTATATGGAGGTTTACACTCTAGGTTCTAAACACTAGGACTGTGTAAATTATACTAACCAAAGATTATTGTGTGTGACAATAGCATGATATGTTGCAGCCAATTAACTATGGATGGTAGTATGGTTTCTGGTTGTATACATTGAACCTATCTATATTTATTATTTTATATTTTTCATAATTTCTTCTTATATAATAATTAATATATGTATATAGTCTCTAAATATGAAAAAAATGACAATTTGCCTAAAAAAATTAGCTTACCCCCTTTGATAATATATAAAGTTAATTGTAAACTTAAAATAAAAGTCCATGATGTTTTGATTACCAAAATAGATGAAACATATGGAGGGATAAATACTATTTATTTAATTGAAGTCAGCTAAAGGTTATTTAACATATTTTTGTCTTAATGCTCCATTAGTTACAACAGTCATAAAGATTTAGCTTTTACTGCCAACCAAGAAATACAAATAATTGCTTACTTATGCTTACATTTTAATTTTTGTTTTTTTGTTTTTTTACATACGTGGTTAACAAGGCAATTGCCATTATTTATTTACAAAACTGACAAATGTTTTGTTGAATAAATCTTATTTCTTGTTTTATATATTATAAATGAAAATCATGATGGCATTTGGTTTCTGAGGATTTATATATATATATATATATATATATATATATACACACAGTATTTATATATGCTTATTCCTGTTTATTTTGTAGAAGTGATCCATTTTTATGTAGTTTTTACTCAAAGTTTTCTGTTCATCTAACCTTCACAGAAAAATAATAATATTCTTTTATCTTTTTGATTTTTTTTATAATTTTCTTCTTCTTGGAAAAGAAAATAGAAGATACTCTTGGTTGCTAAGCTTATGATAATACTCTCTCAAGTAAATAAGATATCATTGAATCTTGAAGAACAATTCACAGGATGAAATCATCTTGCTGTCACCTGTATTCTCTAAGCTACTGTTATTTGTATTCTCTAAGCTACAATGTAATAACTTAAATCTGCTCACTGAAAAAGATCAATACAGAATGAATTGTTTGTGTCATATTTCAACATAAAGCGAGTGAATAACTATAGGGCAAATGTCTTTTCACAGGAAGAGATACATATTTTCCTTAAAGGATAACTATAAAAAATGGTTAAAAGGTAAAAAAAAGCCTATGCTTCCTAACTTAATCACAGACAGACTACCCTTACCCCCAGGTATATACTAATGTTACCCATTCATAGGGCCTGATTTTTTAAGGCTGGAGAAGATAGACCATCATGGGTGAATCAGGGCGATCCAGAAAACCTGAAATGGATTTAGTCCAATATTAAAACCATTTGCCAAACAATAGCAAATGAATTTAAAAAATCAATTTCAGGTTTTCTGGATCAACTAGGTTCCCCAAATAACAGTCTATCAACTCCATTCTTGGAGAGCTTTAATAAATCAGGCCCATAGTGTATGGTCTGTTATCTAATGACAACTCACGTATTCCACAATAATTCAAAATTCAAAAGATCACTGATGAGCAGCTGTACCTATCGCTCATTGTGGGTCCCAAGAATTTGGAGGGGTGGAAAACTTTAACCATAGTTTGTTATGATCATGAACCGATAATCCATGTGTGTTGAACCTGATGACATTGAAACATCCGCATCACCATGACTAGGCAGAGTAAAACAAAGCAAATGAGAGTTCCCATGTTTAGGCTCTTTAAAATTATTGAAAATACAGAAAATATTACTTTTATCTTGCCTGAAAATGTTTACATTTTGCCTGTGCTGCTCTGAAATCTCAATCAGTGTTATTAATCAATGTAACTTGTGTTCATTACAGAACAATACCACCTCCCATGTTTTTGAGAGGGCGATGGGTTCTGTATTGATAAAACACCTTTCTAGGCTAACAACATTGCCCCTAAATTACAAAAGTAATCTTTTTACAGAGAATAAAACCTGAAATGGACTGGTAAATGGCCATATAAAAATGTTTGTCCTTCGCTTAGTTATACTTAATTGGTAAATGTCTTACTGGTGCCTCCTGCACAGTAACTCCATAAAGACTTGAATTGGGCCATACTTTTAGCTTTATTGGTGTAAGGGGTGGGCAAACTTTTTTGGTCAGGGGCCACAATCTAAAAAAAAACTTTCCAGAGTGGCCGGGTCTATGGTAGAGTGGGCAGGGTTTTGCCACCATGACGCCCCTGATCGTGACGTCATGATGGCAAACCCACCCACTCTCCCATTGCAGATCTAATCCTGTGATGGGAGAGTGGGTGGGGTTTTGTCACTGCACACAACCCACCCAGTCTCCCATTGCAGGCTCAGATCCGGGGACGTGTTCTGTGTCTCTGCCCGGTGCGCCCCCCAGCGGGGTCCTTCTCCTGACCCTGCTCGGGGTGGCACCGGCCAGAGCCACGGAACACCCAAAGGGCTGGATAAACATCCCTATTGGGCCGTATACGGCCCGCGGGCCGTAGTTTGCCCATGCCTGCCATAGACACTGGGTCTTTCTCCAGACCCCGCGGGGGGGGGACCATCAAATAATTTTTTGCAAAATAAAAGTGGACACGCGTGCCCATTCTCGAAAAAAGTGAGGGCACTGCGTTTTCACCCATGTCCGCCCCACTACACCCCTGACCTCCAACTCAGGGACAGCTGGGAGGAATGACAAGAAACAGTCTTTCCAAATCAAGGACAGGTAGGGGTGTGAAAGGGGACAGTAGGGACTTCCAAAAGTAAAGAACATTTTTCAAACTTGCAATATCCCCAGTGTCATCATTGTCCCTGTCCTTTTCTAAGAGTGTCAAATAACTCTCTATGCACATAAACGTTTTGTAGTTTTTAGGGAAGATGCCAAGAGGAATGGTATAGAATGTACTATAGGTGACATCTGTGAGTGTGCTTGGGTTGCTCAATCTAAAATGGCGGTGCCCAGCATCAGCGTCACGCCTTTTTTCGATACAATGTAGACTTTTTACAAAAAATATGTTATATAGATTTATAATCCAATGGGAAGATTATAAAAAATGACTAGATTAAAAACAGGGTCTGTTTAATGTTACTAGAGTAAATAGAGTTTGCCATTGAAGGTATATATGTGTTGGCACAACTTTTTAGGGTACATTTGCACCTCTGTGCAAATGAGCGTCATCAGCATTATCCTTTTCTCAGCCAATCAGAGAGCACTAGAGGTTTAGGGTGTCGAGGATCGCACACTAAGCTGATCAATAAATGCAGCCGTGGCTGCATTCATTGATCAGCACAGCCCGCAATCCCCGGGCACTAGAGGTAATTAACCTCTAATGCCCGGGGATCGCACACAGGAGGATTACCAGGGCTGCATGAATTAATGCAGCCCCAGGAATCCTCCTGTAATTATTTCCTGGAACTTCTGATGGTTCAGCAAAATCAGTACACCCAAATTTCGCGGACCCATCGGAAGTTCAAAGAAATTTTCACGAGAATGCCAGAGGCGCTCATGCCTAGTTAGGAGGTACATACAACAGAGGTATGTAGTGTCATAGCTTCAGTATTCAAGTTTGAGAAGACAATGTTGTTGTTGGGAACAGAGTTTCCTTTGGCACAAAGAATGTGGATAAGCAGAAAAAGCTTCTGGCCTTTGAACTAAACTAAGCCATTAAGTGAAATGATTCAACTCACACTCGTGCAGTTTTTTCCATATTTTTGTATATTGAAGTGGTAGGTTGGCCCAACAGACTGTAAAAGACAAATATATTCCTAAATATATCTGTAACCTGTAAGCTACTGTAACTAAACCTTTGTAGATGCTCTTCTATACTTCTCCTCATTAGTGCAGCAGACTATGGGGGATTCTAGCCAAGAAGATTCCTGAGATCCCTGGGCCACAGTAGCAGCAAATATAACCGTAGTTCAGAAATGTGACTAGGAAACTGACTGATTATGGGGAAAAAGGAAACTTGCCATTTTTGCATTTTTTTGTTAGACCAGAAGCAAAAACACTAAATGTATATCTACATGGTAGCAGTTTAGACTTCTTATACATATATAGATTTTTGAAAGGTAAACTGTTTTGCCAGAATGGAGTAGTTTATGTGTATTGAATCGACCATTGTCACCTGCACAGCTCAAACTATAGATAAAAGCTTCAGATGTGTGTAGTCCACTCTTGTCCCCAGGAAAAAATGTAAATTGGCTTTTGTAATTACTAAAATGGCAAAAGGAGGCCCGTAACAGTTTATGTTAAACCAAAATGTATGCAGCGGGACACTCTTCCAAAGGAACTTTATAATGATGGAGAAGGATAGGGGACAAGAATCACCTCTAGAGTAATACACTTCTGTAAGAAGCTTTAATATATTTCCAAAGTAAGTACCTGAATTATAACAAAAATTAATTATTAGTTCTGTGTCCCTGAATTAGGATAGACCAGCAACTGTTTGCCTGCATGCGACCCCAGCAAATTGAATACATTTTTCCAGTAACTATGAAAACTAACACTGGCACTACCTTGTTGTTAAATTATTCTAATAATTTATTTATATGCCAGCATATTCAGTTTCAGTGTACCATAGGCCATGAATCATACACAGTGGCATCATGCCAGGGTCATATTTTGTTCCATGTGAGGATTAGTTTTGTCTTGGAAAAACATCAAACTCAGTAATAAATATGTAATTTGGAAAGCTGTTTACATGTATTTTTTATTTTATATATGTAAATTAGGTGAAAAGGTATTAGGTTTATTTTATAAAGTTGTACATACCCATTATGTTCCGATATGTGATTGACTGAATATAACAATCACATTCTTGAATAAAAACACATTTTCACTCGGTTAATGGTATGTTATAAGGCAAAGCATACAAGTCATATAGAATATAGGAAGTTCATATAGCTCAAGCCTACCCACCAGTGCCATATACAGCAGAGAAGTAACTATATCTTTTGTGCTAATCCACCTAGTATTTTAACTCGTTTTATTATTTTGCACAGGATTCAGAACTTCCAATATATTCAGGGTCAGCATCCTCTGGCTTAACAATAAACTAAACAATGATAAGTGACCACAGAGTCCACACTTTTAAGGTGCTAGAAGAACATTTTCTGCAAATAGTAAAGTTCTAATCTCTTGTCCCTATCACAAACGCCATTCCATCCATGACTTTACCATATTTTACGACTCAATAAAATAACAATCAGAAAGTGACAAGATACAATTATTCAATTTTCTGAAACTAGACCTTATACATTTTGACTAAATATGTATTAGTATTATGTCAACATCACTTTGATTCACTCTCACAGAGATTTGATATAATTAAAAGCATGCAAGGTGCCTTCCAACATTTTAGAGTATGCAGTGATTTATTTTCTAAGTAGATGAAGTATGTGAAAACCATATTGGCATTATGTTATTTTTCTCACATAAGTGTAAAAATAAAACAATATGATGTACTGATTCCAGATCATAGGTTTACATGAAAACTGTCCCTCCTTTGTAGTGTATTCTCATGTTTTACTGAAAAGCATAATCCCAATAGTTGCAACAACCTACCCACCCCCTTCCAAATTCTATTTAATAGTACATGGACAGGTAGAAGACCAAAACCTCAAAGTCTATAGAGAACTGAATCATCTTTTCCACCTTGTTGGACCAACACTGCCTAGGTTCTTCAACATCACTAGATGGATTTCTCCACTTCTCTAGCCAAAGTTATAGCAGCTCTGGGATTCCATACAATCCACAAATTTCAGTGGTACCATCTACTCTGAGGGCACCTGTGCTGGATTTCCACCTTTCAACACTTGTTTTGATGTGTAGCCAAAATTGTTTATGTCTTTCTCTAGGTTCCCTTCAAATCTCTTCCATTCCTTTTGATTTGATGCTTACTTTGCAGTACTAGACTAATTTTCATAAAAACATAGAAACAGGTAAATTGCCCTACATATTTATTTATGCATTTATATGGCACTATTATTTTCTATAGCACTCAACAAAGTTTATAGTCATGGCACTGAGAGTAACTCACAATATAAATCCATATCTTAGCCATTTGGCAATAACATAAAAGCCAATGGGGAAAGCCAATGTAGTAGCCGAACACTACACTGCAGGTAGTGTCTTTGTCTAAAGGTCACCATGGGGTAAGCCATTGGGCATATCAGACATAGGATGAAGGGTCTGATACTATTCTCTTTAAACACAACGAGGCAAGACAACTGTGTAAACCAGGTATGGACAATGATTTTTGGAAGATGGAAAAATAGTTTCCTGAATGAAACCATAATAAAGTTACATTAATCTGACATATTTCTCTGAAGTTATGGGGAGAAAACATTTATTTGTAAATTATAGAAACGGGTCATTAATGAAAAGTTACCTTTTTAATTCAGATTCACTGATCTTCTTAAAAAGAAATGTTGTAAGACACAGGGAAGGAGGGGGTCGTCTGTAATAGTTTTACAGTGCACTCCCATTTCTTAGGGGTACACTCATGTTTTCACCTACGTATTTATGATACCATGATACATTTACAGTCATAGACAAGACACTCAGCAATTTTGGAATCTCTTCATTTGCTATAAACATTTATACCATGTTAATATCATATTACACATTGGAACTTGTCCCTGAATTGTTACTACTTTACTAAGGTCCATTTCACTAGTTGTTCACAATCTGGTGACAAAACAAGAATAAACACATTGAAACAATTAAGAAGGCTAATGGCTGGCTTTGAAGAGATGAAAGTACACCGGTAACATGACAAGCTGCGCAAAACACAGACTGACATTTATATAAAATGACACTGATGTTGCTTATTTAAAAGAACCAGAAAACCTAAAAAACATGTTTCTTTATATAAAAGAACTATTAAACAAACTGCACAAATACATTCTACTTAGAGGTGTATGTTTCATTTTTTAAGGCAACTGTTTAGTCAACAGATTTTAACTGCTGCAAAATTACAGTGTGGAGGAGGGGGTAGATGATACATCGGCAAGTTTACTCCTTTCTGTAATATGATGTAAACCCAACAACATGAACAATGTTTTTTTTATATCACTATATGCTGATGTATATATATATGGAGTTGTCATATTTTATATTTATGAGGTATGTACACAGTGATGGTCAACACTTTATCTGAATATAAAATTGTGTTTAATACTTTTGACAAAATAAAAAAAAGAAGGCTGAAGTGCTTTGAAAATTATAGCTGTTCATGATATATATTTAAAGCATAGAATACATACATTTGTTATCCATGTCTGAGTATTGTGTAACCAACAATATTTGGATGAAATAAAAAAACACTCTATTCCATTAGAACTGTGCTAGAGTTAAAGACGTTTACCTAAGCTAAGTTTTTTAAACTGTTTCTCCTATAGTCAGGCTAAAAGTCCTCAAATCCAGAGAATATATTGTATAATTGTATATATACAAATAATTGTATATATACAAAGTGTATTGTATATATACAAATAATATTGTGAATCTTCTAACACCTATTTACAGCCCCTTCATTCATTCTTGTCCTCATTTTTTTCCAACAAAACAGAACTACTGGAGTAAGAAATGGTGCTTTCACTTTATACTGATTTAAATATAGTAACTGTCCTGGAAAATTTGAAATATTTGGATGAACCCTCATTTGTATGAAGCATCCCATGTCCTAAAATTATTGGTCCAACCTTCAATGTTCTTCCCCTTGACATACTGGCCCTGATTTATTAAAGCTCTCCAAGGCTGGAGGGGATACACTTTCATCAGTGAAGCTGGGTGATCCAGCAAGCCAGAATGGATCTGGTCCAGGATTCAAAAACATTTGCTAGCAAATAGCAAATGACTTTGAAGAAACCCATTCCAGATTTACTGGATCACCCAGCTTCACTGATGAAAGTGTATCTTCTCCAGCCATGGAGAGCTTTAATAAATCAGGCCCATTGACTTTTACTGCTCACAATTTATACTGTGTAGAAACAAATATTTGTTTTGTTGCTAGTCTATTTATTTCAATTGTGTTACCTACTGTTTATTATGGGATGTTGCTATGTTATAGAAAAGATCAAGAAATGGTATTTACGCTTAAGTGGTTTCATGAAATATATTTTGCATGTTCACCATTACCACACTCACAAAGAGTACATGAGAACAAAACCCTACTTCTACATCAAAATAGCCACCTTCACACCGAAATACAAGAAAGCATGGTTAAGAAAAATTAATATTTATTATATTTTTTTCCTTGTTATTATATGTATGCACATTATCTATTATATAAGTGTAACTAAGTCAACACATAAAAAAGTCCACAGGGCATATCACTTGCAGTCCAATGAAACCCCAGGTGAGCATGTGTTTTGACAGGGGGCAAGGATTGTTCACTTAGTTTACCCGGCCAAAACCTGGTGACCCATTTTCTCAGAAGATATGCAATATCAAGTAATAGACTGAAATCTGAAGATGAAGTGCTCAAAGAACAGTCTCTTTTCATCTATCATCTTTCATCTTTCATCAGTGGTAATTAGAAAATGTTACACTTACCAGGACCTCAATAGTATTCTTCATAAAGCTGCACAATATCTGCACACTCCACTGTATTCCTATTACCTACATGTTTTTATGCCCTACACTTATATTTATAGTAAGGACATTTCCATACAGTTTTAGGGTGCCTAGCTAAAAAGGAAACAGATAAAATTGCAAGGAGTGGAAGTATAGGCGAAAGTGGGTACGCAATAGGAAGAATTTGTTGCAGAATATCTGGTGTATAACACATAGAAGGTGTGCTTAACATACATATTGGGCCTGAAAGCTCTACAAGACTGGAGAAGATCAACTATCATGGGTAAACCAGGCTGATCCACAAAACCTGGAATGGATGTGGTCCAGAATTGAAATCAGTTGCCAACTAATTGTAAATGATTTTGAAGAAATCCATTGCGGTCACCCAGGTTTTCCCATGATAGTCTATATACTCCAGTCTTGAAGAGCTTTATAAATCAGGATTATTATGTTTACCTAATAATATAAAAGTTAGATTCCTGGAGTCTTTTTTAAAGTCTGTGTCATCTCTTTTTATTGCAGTTTATTACATTGACAAAAATACACATTTTTCCTTCTACTTTATACAATATGCCCCAGGTTTATTGTTATATAGGAGCAGACACAAAATTTTACCATTTCCCTGCCCTGTAGAATTCTATTCTTGATGTTTAAGTGAATCAACAAGGTTTTCATTAAACAGCTGTCTCCTTTCTTCTGAAATTCATGCCTGCAACAAATCATTTGAAAGAAATCTTCTGGGGAAATGCCTCCAATATGTATAATTAATAGTTGTTAGGATGATGTGAAAATGTTAACATAATCCCAATTACAAATCATAATAATAAGTTTAGTGCTCGCAGGCTTGACAAGATCACAGTGATACCATTTTGCAATATGAGACTCCAGACAGCAGGTGAGCATGAAAAATGTACATAATGGCAGTCTTACCAGGCGTCTCCGTTTCCCTACAATAGGTATAATGTTCCATCTGTCCTTCCTGCTAATGAGTTAAAATATTATTGTTACAACTGCTGGGAAAAAAGATATGGAAGCATCAATAAATGGAAGGATTGCAATGCACTAACTAGTAGTTAATTAATTATAAAGATTACACACTTTACACATCAACAATTTTCATATCTAATAAGTATAAAGATTTCAGTAGATGTAATGTATAACTTATGTCATTTATTTATTATTTTTAGTTTGTTACATGTCAGTACCTCTGATCCCCTGCGGCCAATTTCTATCATATAAATGAAATCCAATAATTGGCTTGGGCAGTTTGTTGCTATCTGCAGAATAAATCTACTTTTAAATAGCTGCCAATATAAACTTTACACATAAACAATTATAATATGTTTTATTGATAATAGTGAAAACTGTCACCACCTCCAGCTTAAACCTTGATTCTCCTGATGGAGGAAATACAATCTAAGATCTGTGTGTGGCAGTGACAGAGTTCAGACATGGTAACAGAGGAGAAGAAAACTCCCCTGTCCCTGCTCATAGATCTGCCTCCTCCTTACAGTTTCCTCCTCCCTGTCCAGGACATTCCAAAAAAATTTGCTAGGATCTATGAGTTTACAGGTAATAAATACTTATAAAATTTTAGCTAATCTCTTAATGGTTTTAAACAAAATATAATACTTAATGAACTGATCTTTAAGCGTAGGAAGATTATGTAGAAAAGACGACTCTATGACTTCCAAGCAAACACCAGTCATGTCACTTGGTGTCCCTACTTCAGTCATATGTCATTATTGTAGTCTAAGGTCATTTTTTTAGGGGAAACCAATTAATCTAACTGTGTGTTTTTGGAATGTGGGAGGAAACCAGAGTACCTGGAGGAAACCCATGCAGACACGGGAAGAACCTGCAAACTCCATGCAGATAGTGTCCTGGCCAGGATTCGACCCTGGGATGTAGTGCTACAAAGGCAAGAGTGCTAACCCCTCAGCCACTATGCTTCTATTTTCCGGCCTTCGATTCTCCAAAAGAACATGGTGGATATTATCGGGGGATTTATGAACGAATACAGAGAGCTCCTTTATTGGGGATAACTGCCTCCTTCCAGGAGAAAAAGTACATTATAACCTTCTATCCCCAGTTATGTTGATCATGATTTCCATTGATATAATCCTCATCAATCAGAACGGCCCATTGCTTTGCCAATGTTTTTTTCACAGTGCTAAATACCAGACTCACCAACACCAAGGTTTAGAAAGAGATATTTAAGTGCTGAGTTGAAAATGATTACATGTTTACTATCAAACAAGAGCAACCAATTGGAAAACCTTTATTTTTTTTTCTTCTCAAATTGTATTCAAATTTTTATTCTTGTCAATTTGTTTCCCATGTTATTGTTTTCTGAATATAGACATTTTCACCACATGGGTAAATATTATTTTTAAGATAGAAAATTATTATTTGCAGTTATTTCTTTAATGGTATAGAATATTACTTTTATGGTCTGTGTCCATTTTCCTGGTTAATGCCTAATTTTGTCACTTACTGTCTTTTTATTTATTGGCAAATACATGGCTTATATATATTGGCTTAGATGTATTTTCACATTACATGTATATCTGTTCAAACACTTATCACTGGAGGTTTACAATTAATAGTCATCTAATATTGTATGAGTTTCAAAAAACCCATATAGGTCTACCTGTAAATATTAAAACATTATTGGCTATAAGGTGCCCATTATTTTGTAAATGTCGGTAACATTTTCCCTGGATTGCCTGCCTAAGTAAAGCATTGTTCCTGGTAGAAATCACCACATTATCCTATCTAATTCTTTCAAATGCGTCAGCCTCTCCCCCATAATAAGCACTTAGAGAGAAGGGATGATTCTAGTTGACAGGACAAACACTCCCACTAAATCAACCTGCTCTCATCATCTATATTGTCCATCTGTTTTTTTTTTTACTTCCAAATTCACTGTAACCCTTTTATGTGAAGACCTGAATATATGAAATAATTTCCAATTGGGAACTACAAAAATGCATCATTCAAAAAGGATCTCCAGTTGAAAAACAACATTTAGATGTAAATATACCATGAGTGAGTAAAACATTTTACCGCACAGCAAAGCATTGCACACCAGCTATTGCAAAACATCATGCAATGGACTTTTTGTGATTTATATACATTCCCTGTCCTGTTCAGAAGTAGCATTGAGTCAATGTAAAGCATCCTCCTGCCTACTTTATTTTGTGAAATTTGTGTAATGTGACTCACTTTCTTATTCTGTCATTAGTGAAAGACCAACTACATGGACAAATGTTTGACAATTTTGTTTGACAATTTTGTGCTTCCAACCTTGTAGTTTGGGGAAGGTCCATCAGTTCTATCATCTGTGCCCATGAATACAAAGCTAGGTCCATTAAGACACGAATCTGGTTTGGAAACACCTTGGGAATAAAATAGAATTTTGTTTGTCTTGTAGTGGAACATAGGTTCCTTACCTCAAAAGAGGAAATTTCCACAGACACACTTTAAAATCTTTTGAAAAAAGTTGCCGAAACGCAAAGGGGGCAAAACTTATGGTTTTGGGATAAGGTAATGTAAGAGTGATGTTCAGGGGACCCAACACTTTTGGCCTTGTAGTGTATCTACTAGACATAAATAATGTTTGTAACGATACGATCGTTCAAAAATAATCCACCAATAATGTACACAAACTAGAACGATGCAGGAACTAGAGAAATTGTACTTCAGAACAATCCACGATCACTGAATGACCGTACACACAATAGATTGCGAACGATCGTCGCCCAATCAGATCCGACGGGACAGTCGTTCATTTCCAGTGACTTTCCTAGTTTGATGGCGTCGTTGGCAGTCTTTTTTTGTTAAAGATTATTCGTCAATCGTTCGTTTCCAAATACAATTATTGCACGTATGTACGTAGCCTAAAAGTTATTTAAAGTGTCCCTACATGGTAAAACTGTTTGTGATTAGTAGTAATTGTTTCATATCTATGAACCTGATTTATTAAAGCTCTCCAAGGCTGGAGAGGACACACTTTCATCAGTGAAGCTGTGTGATCCAGTAAACCTGGAATTGGTTTCTTCAATGTCATTTGCTATTTGCTTGCAAATGTTTTTAATCCTGGACCATATCCATTTCCGATTTGCTAAATCCCCCTGCTTCTCAGTTCTTGAAAAGCTTTAATACCTCAGGCCCGATGTGTCTATCTCCACATGTGATACACTTCTCAAAATTTGTCTATGTTGCATGGCAGGCTTATGTTAAAATCAATACTGGATACATAGGAGTACAAGATTTTGGGCAGGTAAAACAACTCATATAGTTCACCCCCTATATGTAGCTTTTTGTTGTTTAAATGTAAGTATTTAAATGTATGTATTACATGAATATATAGAAAATATATATTAACATACACAGAAAAAAGACCATTAAATTAATAAAAAACATGAATAAATGACAAAATAAATTGCAATTAATAAATACATTGTAATAACATGCAATAATAATATTAACTTTATTGTAAATGTTGACTGCAACTTGTAGGTTTTATAGAGCAGATGGGTATTAGCCCTCCATATCAAGCATGTTACATATGAAAAACAAATAGATTTGTTTGAGGGCTAATGCAGGTTTTATGACATTACAATAAATGTGGTTTGTTTAAAGTGCTTGCCTGGTGGACTGAATCCGTGCAGTTCTCAATTATCTTACGTCTGCTAGTAAATAATATTGTAGGCCTTTCTGATTTGAATCCTTCATACATCAAACAATACATCCATGTTGAGCAATAAATAAAATTACAGAATAATGTGGATTAGCCATAAAAGTAGAGAGGTGTTTCTGAATCCTGCAGAGTTATTTAGCATTGTTACTGTACTCTAAACTGACTTTGATTTAATATGCAAAAAGCAGAGAACTTGTTTTTAGACCATGTCTTAGATACACCAAGTGTAGTAACCCGTAACCCACAACGCTAATCAGAAATCATATTTTAATGGTTTTGACTGTACCAACTTGATGAAAGGTGAGATGTGACAGTATGTACTTACTATACTATATCAATGGAATAGTCTTGTCACCCTGGGGCAAGAAGGGTGCTAGCATTACTGAACACCCCCTTTCTTCTCATCGCCGCAACATACGGGAGAAAGGTTTTATAATTCACAGAGCTAAACTGAACATGGCTACTAATAATGCACTTATGGAACATCTAAAACAAACTTATATATATATATAACCATAAGGGAGCAAATACCAGAGGTTTACTCACACTTTAAAGATTTAAAGACAAACTCATTTATTTAAGATAAAGGATTTAAAGATAAACTCTTTAAAGATAACTCTTTTCATAAAAAGAATATATGTGTTTATCATATCTTTACAAAAAAGGACACCTCTTTGCCTCTGCCTCTAATAGACACCTACCCACTGTTCCTGATGGTAAGTTCATACCTTTCACTTATGCAACACTTTTTATGATCTTCTGGTATCTCTATGATGGTACAACATGCATGGATGATGACATTCAATCATATTATTTTTGCCTTAGGCTTATATTGAATTTGTAGGTCTCAATGTTACACTACGCTTTGTAAATTAAAGCAATCCAAGACTAAAGAGGATATCCAGGAAGATCCAGCAAACCTGGAATTGTTTTTTAAAAGTAATTAGCTATTTTGATAGCAAATATTTTCAATCCTGGAACAGATCCATTCCAGGTCGCCTGATCACCCAGTTTCACTAATGAAAATGTATCCTCTCCAACCTTGAAGAGCTTTAGGAAATCAGGCCCAGTGATGGAGGATCTGATTGACTTTTTAGGAACAATTATAATATTGGAAATATTGGAAAAGAGCAATGATAATGTGTAAAGCCCTGTGATACATATCCAATCAGATCTCATTTTTCATCTGCTATAACATAGAAGAATAAGTTGATATATGTTACTGCACTCTAGGCTTATTTATTTGTGTGCCATACTATTGGAAGTAAGAATTATGTACATTGTACATAAAAATAAGCTTCAAATAAGTAAAATTCCATTTTGAGGACCATATAATGCTTACGTGTTGTTTACTCCCTACAAGAAGATGAACATATCTGTTTTGATGTTGAGCTTTGTTTTTAGAGAAATCTTGGTACATAATGTCAAGGCTTTTGTCAGGTAAACTCAGGGTTCTTGCTAGCAAAATCATTTACAGGACCAAAATAGTTCATGCAAACCATGTATTTAAATCACACAGGTACCATTTAATTATGTGGTAGTAATTTGAGCTGTAATTACACAGCCATCTGTTGCAGCAATATTAAAATCCATCTACACTTGGAATATGTATTTACATGTTTTTATACCACCCATGAAAATACTGTTCTCAGGATTAAACACATCACAGTTTACTAAACTGAAAAGACACATCCTGTGACACAATTCCAATTTATGTAACTTGAATTTACACCTACAAGCTGAGTTATGTAACCAGCGATTAATTGTGATAATAAATACTGGGAAGGATTTAATGTAAGCATAAATGTTTAATGACTACAAAACATATTACCAGGGAAAATACACTATAAGTGTAGATAGAAAGGAAGAACGAAGAAAATACTAACAATGAACAAATTTGGTCTGTTAAATACACCACTGAAAAAAATGTATTATAACTGCTCCATAAGTCCAAACAAATACCTGTTAATAAGGTCAAAAATTTGGAGCTGACCTGCTGTATGTCCTCTTCGGGCTTCCAAGTCTACAGACTATTTCATATCTGCAGTGAGCCACAGTTTCATTTCAGTGTTGCTAATCTCTTTCAGCTCCATTTAGCCATTTTATGTCTACATGCACCTCACTTCCCCAGATTCATTTACACATTTTTATTCTGGATTGGTTTCCTCTAATGACAATGGTGGAACATAGCTGCATAATGTGGATGCTAGTAAAACATGGATGCTTGAATGAAATCTTCATCAGGGGTACAGATAATAGAAGGACAATTTGGGAACACACTGGGAAGACAGGTGTCAAACCTAGACCTAGAGAGGCTACATATAATGGGTTGCAAAATACTTTAAAGAATGGATGTAAATTATGATCTAATTGTAAATAAAAGGTAGTCCCCGAGTTAAGGACATCCGACATACAGACGAACTCTAGATATGAACGGGGCTTCCCTGCTCGCTTGTGTGCAGGTCAGAGGCTTGATGGGGGGAGGGGGAGGTTTGCATGAATTGCAGAAGAAGTCTTTTGCTGTTCTGGAAGCTCTTGTAACTCCTTAATGACCAAGACGAACTCTGCACAGCTTGCTCCAGAAGGTAATGAAGGCTCGATAAAGTTTTTTTTTTGCTTTGTTGGTGATTAACTCACAGTGACGATTTTATACAGTAACTGACGCCATGCTGCCAAATAATATGTTGAGACAAACATCTGTCCTAATTGCATTTATTAAAATAATTGACCTGTTCCGACTTACATACAAATTCAAGTCAAGAATAAACCTACAGTACTTATCTCGTATGTAACCAGGGGACTACCTGTAAAAGTAAAAGTAATATATATATATATTGTTCCCATCAAATATTCCATCTGTGCTAAAAGTGGAAACAAAATGTGACTTTCAGCAGTTAATGTAAGGTAAAAAGGTTAAACTGTATGTCTGTTTTTTTTTGTAAGAATGAACTCCTATGTATTATAAACCCCTGATGAGTTTTACTGCAGGTCAGCTTTAGGCCGGATCAGCCAGGGGGCTTAGGCCAGAACAAACTACCGGCTAGGCCATATCTGGCCTAAAGGCTGGAGTTTGCAGACCCCTGATCTAGACAAACATTTTTTTTAATTTTGCTTAGGGTAAGGAAAGATTTTATTGTCCAAAACATGCAACAGGAATCCCTACTAGTGGGTTTTGCTTTACCTATAGCTCTGAAGACAACTTAAAATGTTGTGTTTTTCATAACTTTCTGTCTTAGGCCACCAGGACAAAAAAATAGTTGAATCTGAACAAAAACTTAACAGTGGGTTTGACCCTCCCTATGTTGTCGCTCTTTGTCAGAATAGTGTGACCCCCTATATGTACAATGATGAATTTATTTGCAATCAGAAGACTCTGGCATTATATAGTTGTAGATAACTCTAGAGAAGTACAAAGTGACTATAACATATACAGTCAACTGTATTTCTTTTTCTTGCTGGCCTCTCCTTCTGTCATATTTGGATTTCACTTATCAGCGGCCTTATGAGGGCCACAAAATGCTCTGAAGATGATCTTTGTAAACATCTGGAAGTGATTATTAATGCCAAGATCTCAGGACAGATGTTCCCACCCACAGAACTATCGGAATGCATCCGAGTCATTTGGAAAACCATAATAGCCCAGACAGTAGACAGCAAAGGAAATGATAATGTGAAATAGAGCATCATTTTCATACTAGAATTGGTCTAATCAAAAAGCTAATTATGTATAATGGGCATACAATATGTGTTTAGATTGTTAGTTATTGAAGGAAAGGAAGTATGCCCGGTTTACAATGATAAACACCTTCCGTTCATAGGCAGAGCACAGTTTTAATCATATGCAATCATTTATGTTCAGTCCAAAACCAAACCACATAACAAACAAAGAAATCCTTACAAGGGGAAAACACGGTATACAAACATTTACTGTACCTATTATGATGCTTTATATTACAGGAAGATTAAAAACAATGTGGCTTAAGCTATAGAAATACTTTACTCAAAAGTTTTGGACAAACTTTGGCAGATGAATAGAAATGGAAAACCAAAAGGATTTTTCTTGATAAGTATTTGTTGGCTGAGATTAAGAATAACAGTTGATTATGTCACAAATACGGATTAATTCTG
Organism: Pyxicephalus adspersus; assembly: GCF_032062135.1. Classification (NCBI taxonomy): domain Eukaryota; kingdom Metazoa; phylum Chordata; class Amphibia; order Anura; family Pyxicephalidae; genus Pyxicephalus; species Pyxicephalus adspersus. The sequence continues at coordinate 22,655,508 of NC_092866.1, forward strand.
TGTGTACAGACCACATACTAGATACCTTGTCGCCATATATTATACACACAATATACTTTTTGGATACATTTATATAAATTGTGCAAATATATAGTACATATTTCATTTATAATGCTTTCCAACCCAATTTAATGAATTGTTTGACTTCCAAAATCTTCTCATGGTGGTCTATAATTGTCTCACTATATAAAGTTTAATGAGTTAGGTTAGATGACATTAGATCAGTGTTTCTTGAACTTTTTATTATGTGGGAACCCCTTAAAATAACTTTTAGGTTTTTGGGGAACCCCTACAATAATTACTAAATCCACAGCTCACAGTACATTAGTTGCCCACTCCTCTCCTTTCTCTTCCCCAAATAAGTGAATAGCACCGTGGATGTGTGATAATGGTGTCAGACCTGGATTTTTGTATTTTATTATCTCTCCTCCTTTCCTTTTCTACTCTTCTATGATATTGTGTGTAATGTGTATCCAGTCTTCTTTACATTTAGTGTGTACATCATATGTTAAACAGGAATTACCTACATTACTTCATGTAATCCATGCCCCTGTTAACATTTCTTGTGATGTATCCTCATTATCATTACCTTTTTACAGAGCAGACATCTTACACACTGTCCTTTAAAAAAACTCAAAATTCAATGTCCTTACCATGGCACTTTAAGAATAAATATTGGAATAAAACAAGCAATATAGGCAAAGAAATATTGATATAAAAATGAACATTTTGTTGCACATATAAATTACACAATGACATTATAAAGTCAATAACCATGGGCACAGCATTATTTCTTACATTGTTCCTAATTTAGTACACCACACAATAGTGCAAGTAATGTTCAAGATTTAATGCCTATTCTTTTTAAGCATCAAGCTAGTCTTAAGCTAGGTACACACTTGCAATAATTATTGTTAGAAAACGAACGACTAACGATTATGCACAATTTTTTTGAACGATCCTACTGTGCACAATTCTGTACATGTTGGAACAATATGATCAATCATATATAACCCACCAATAATGTACACACGCTAGATACGATCGTTTGAACGATGCAGGAAGTGACATGTAAAGGAGAAAGTGTATCACAGAACAACGAGCACTGAACGACCGCACACACAATAGATAGTGAACGATCGTCCACCGGGACGGTCATTCCTTTCCAGTGACAATCCTCATTCGTCGCCGTCGTTGGTCAGTCATTGTGCACTTTTTTTGTTAATGATTATCGGATGATCGGTCGTCAGTCATTAGTTTCCAACGATAATTATTGCAAGTGTGAACGCAGCTTTAGCTTTAAGAAAGCAACTGTCAGATATGTAGACGCTGGTTCATTTTGAACTATGGGCAAGGTGCCAGCTTTGGGGACCCACACAAAATCCACCAATCAAACAGCAGGTCTGAACCTACCCTAGGGAAAGAGTGCCAACTTGATAACTATACCCTGCTTCCTTGACAATGTACCTGGTAACAAATCTGCCCTAAAATAACACAAGTCTACCAGGTTTGATGTACAGTATTATTGCCAACCTCATGATGAATATTATGTTTTAAAAATTAAAGAAGATTTACATCTAAAATTAATTATTTATTTTTTGTTTTTGTTTTCCATGTGCTAAAGTGGAAGTAAACCCAAAACAAAAATTATACTTATCTTCAGTCCCGCAGATCAGTCTATCTGTCGGGAGGTTTCTGCTATTGGGCCCTGCGTTGTCCCGGTATCTGTCTTAAGCCCCGCGCAGAGGGCGCCAACATCTTCTTCTCTTTTTTTCCAGGTTTTCTTCCTGCGTCACCCAATCTCACACTGTGCATGCATGTGATCGGCAATTTTTTTATATTAATAAAAGGGCATCTCGGGCATGCAGAAGGAGCAGCCAAGAGTCTCCTGGGATGCGGGAGGCTCCTAAAAAACACAAACAATATTTTTTTAAAAAAAACACAAACAATATTTTTACTTTAAATAAAAGGGTTGTCTACCCTTTTATGTAAAGTAAAAATTCTGAGTTTAGGTACACTTTAACTTTATATGATAGATTTTTAGGAACAGAAGCTCTTTTGGAAGACTTAGACAATAAAGTTAGTTCTCACCGATATACCTTTACCCATATGGACTATTGAAGAACAGTAAGTACACTGCTATATTTAACAACCAGCCATTAATCCTCCAGGGACCCTAGATTGGCTAGCCATTTTCTTCAAAAGTTGTATGTAGCAGTTGGAGTCAATGCAACATCTTCAAAGCAGACAAAGCAGTTAACCTGCCATTGATTGTTCATGCCTACTTACACGCTAGCCATCAAAACCGGGACTAAACTGCAACATAGGCTTCCTGATGGTCTTAGAACAGTGAAAAATATATTACCAGCACTGTGTGAGGCCCCAAACATAGCTGCTACTTACTCACATATGATGGCCTGGGCACAATATATCTTAAAGTTTCTACTGATAGTGAATTACAAGTGAGTGAATTGGTACCATTTGTCTCTTAAGACAAGAAGTTCTTTAGTGCATTAGTGAAAAACCACATATAAAGCAGAAATATGAGCTAATGATAGGGGAATTAGACAAATACTCCAGATGTAAGTAGTCTGTGACAACTGGAAGATGTTCCAGCTGAAAGAAGCTTTTGATGTGCAGATCAGGGCAGAGCAGAGCAGTAACTGGTGATGCATATTATAATGATAGTGCAGGTCCTTCACAAAGTGAATACAAAAGGTCAATCAATTTATGTGTGGGGAAGGGGTGGATGACCTTTACTAGAAAAAAGTCAAATAAACCTATGCAAATTGCAGCAGCAATATCCTGGTCCCTTCTGTTTATATAATCTATATGTTGTTCAGTTAGTCTGTCTTTTTCTTAGCATTTCATTATTTAAGTTAAATGATTAGTGCTAATTTTAAAAAAAATGATGATATTGAATTAACAGATCTAACACATTAAACTGGCAGGCGCGTTCATTTTCTTCTTAATTCTGCTAAAGTCACCAGATCTCACACTGCGCAGTAGGTGTGATTTGTAATACACCTGTTCATGTTCCCCAAGGGTCAGTCCTGGACCAGTTCTCCTTTCTCAGTACACATCCTCTCTCGGTATTCTCATATCCTCCTTTGGCTTACAGTACCATCTGTATGCTGATGACACTCAATCTATCTGTCCACCCCGGACCTGTCTCTCTCAGTCCTGGATAAGGTCTCATGCTGCCTGTCAGCCATCTCATCATGGATGTCTGACCGATTCCTGAAACTCAACCTGGATAA
>NC_092866.1:22660114-22687614 GCF_032062135.1 Pyxicephalus adspersus
GTTTATCTTCCTGGTTTAACTTTGTAGCTTCCAATTTCACCTCCTTACCTCCTAATTGGGTAGTGAAACAGCACTATCACTACTATTCAGTGAACCGAGAGAGAAAACAGTAAAATTGACTTGAAGCAAATCTTTTATTAAATTTTTCAATATTACCTAGTTCTAAACTTTACACAATCAAATTATAAAAAAAAAAAGTATCAAATCTGTTCCATGTGTCTTCCTAGGAAAGAATGACATGGCAACTGGAGTTGTGGGATGCATTAAGGTTTTTCATGTGAATGATAGCAATATTACTTTCTAGAGTGCTAGATTTGGTGTGCATGCATGGAGTGCTTTGTGGCAGTGCATGTACATGTACAAAATATGGCCGATAAAGACATAGAAAGCAAATGCCAAGTCAAAGAAACAAATTAGTGGTGAAAAAGTTCAGGATAATGCAAGATATCATTTTTATATACTGAATTTTATAGAAATATCAATGCTGAACAAAGAAGTAGCAGAGTGACCCTACAAGCAGTGGTGTATGTATCACAACACTTGGTAGTCAAAACTACTTTGTGTCTTAGATCTACTATAAAAGTGAATATTTTAGCTATACTGATACACAGACAATGATAACTGTATCACAGCATGCTATGTCTGCCTAATGTGCATTGGCATGACCACTTGTAATCTCCACCATGGGTGCATGTAACCAGATGACAACATAAATGACAAATAGGTGACAGTTGTTACCCTCTATTAAGATGTCCCAGAATAAGATATTCTATTAATACATCAAAAAGTATTCTTCTGTGATAGCACTGCAGCATTAAATTTCACATAACCTCCTAGCCTGCTATAGGACATTATGAGCACACCGGTATAAGTCATCCAGGCACAAAGATTCGTAAATACTGCAGACGCAATTTTTAGGCTGAAACACATCATCGGTAGTGTCAAGGTCTCTGTATGCTGTGGGTTTAGGACTTTTCAAGGGACTTATGTCTATATACCAGATTTATTGCTTTGATTCTTCTATTGAAAATTCCACATTTAAAAAGACTGAACAATTTTTAAAAAGACGCCAACACACAAATACAAAACGTTAGTGATAAGGTTTCAATTATTTTCTAGGAAATTTTTTTTTTTCGAAAATTCTGTCTATGTTTGCCATGTGTTTTCTTGTTAAGTTTAATAGCAAAAGTTTTATTAGCCACCCATACATAGAATGTAGACTGGAGAAAGCAAAACACTAAATGAATGTAAAACAAAAACAATAGCCGCAATTAAAAACCACTTAAGTACAAGAAAAAAAATCAAACAATGAATGATATTTTATGAATTTTATATGTTTAATGTAAGCCTGACGGTAACAAAAACAGGCCGGAGTCTGGCTATGGCCTGGGCCTCCCATGCTATGCAAAGAATAAATACTGCAGCATTTGTGGAGCATTTTCAGTGGCAAAGTACATTGACAGCTGTGTTTAGTGCCTTTAAAGCTGGAGAATTTTTTTCCCATTTTTTATTAGTTTGGCCAGAAAATGCTGTAACAAACATGGGTAAAATAAGAAAAAAGAATTAAAAAATGCTTATTCAAATATTTTTGAAAATAGCTTTTTGCATACGACAGCTAATTTGCAAATATGACTCCATGATAACATTAAACATTAAATATCATTCTTTCTTTAAAATGACTTTTTATTGTGTAAGTGCTTTCTACACTTTCTTTTTTCCTCTGTAATATACAGTACACTAAAAATATGCAGCCCAATAAAATATATAAATATAAAATATATAAATATAATGAAAACAAAGAGATATTTGAATACCTAAGTAATAATAGCTGCAAGCAGACAACTTGGAGGATGCCAGCACAAGAATAATTAAAGCACACTGATACAGGATTTTTTCAATGGAAACGTTTGTTTTGTAAAATGCTTCCAATTGTAAAAGGTGAATTACACTCCCCTTATTAATATCCAGAGTTATCAAAATAAGACCTTGAGTCGTTATAATTCATTTTACTTCATGTTGAATTAGCATGCATATGATATGTGTCTTGCTAATTATATGTATCTATTTTCATAGGTGCAGGCAGATAAAGCCAGGCGCAGTGGCACCTATTATAGCATCAAGCGCGTTGGTGCAGCTGTGTTTTGATCAGTGCAAAGTTTTTCTGGCAACTAAGAACAGAAATCACCTTTAGGACCTGACATGAAGCGAGCAACTAATATTCAAAAGATCTTTCTACCAAAGAACAAAAGAATAACCCTTTAACTGCTGGAAGATAGCACGCTGTGCCGCATTAACAAGTGTATGAGGTTGTTTAAAGGGGAACTAAACATAAATTAGACTTTTTTTTAAGATTGTATATGTAGAAAAGCTTTACAGAAAAAAATAATGATTTAATATTAGTTTTAGGGAATTATTTTATAGACCGCATTTTTATAGCGGGGATCAATGTAGTTTTTTCAATGAACAGCTCCAGTGCTAACCGTCATTCTATGGCAGAGCAGGATTTTTAGATGCTCCAAAGCAGGGGTGTCAAACTCAAATACACAGAGGACCAAAATTAAAAACTTAAAAACTAAAAAATTTAATGAAGTTTTTCCTTCCCATTAGATATAAAACCTTTTCATATGGAAATAAAGAGGTTTAGCTTCTCATTCAATCGGAAGCAAGCCTACAATAGAGAAAAATTAAATTTCATTTATGAAAAAATGTTATGCCTCTTTCTCTATTTGTAGCCTTCTGAGTTAAATTTCAACGGTAACCTTTTTGCACAGGCTAACAATAATAATAACAATATTCTTCTACGAAAATCTAACTATTTCAGTCCATGCCTTGGAGTAGCAAGGAAAAGTACAGCTGAGGGGGAGTGCTGGAAATGCCAGACTCGGCCATTGCAGGGCTAAATCTTATGAGTGGCCCATCACTGGAACTCCCTCTTCATTGAAATAGCGCTGCTACTAAAATTCCATGCATTACCTGCATCTATAAAACAGTCCAATGCGGAGCCACGCATAGGCAAAGAACCCGCTGGTCTATAGATGCGAGCAATGCCGGGAATTGTAGTAGGGGCGCTATTTTAATGCAGCGGTGGGCCAGCTGAAGTTTGTATCTGGGATTCATTTGGGGGGCCAAAAAAAGGACTTTGCAGGCCACATTTGAAACGCGGGCCAGAGTTTGACACCCCCTGCTCTAAAAGTTAAGCCTGCAATGTAACAAGGTAGCACCTAAAATGAATGCTTCTGATTGTCTAATGATAAAAATCTGTACAGTGATCCTCTGATGCAGTTTAGTGATCCAACTTATGAGAATGACTAATATTGTTGCCTAATAAGAGAACATCTAGAGGGGCGCCTCCCGCACAGCCCTCTATCCATAGAATAAACAGATATTTATTCCACTGTCACTGAAAACTAATAATAGTTTCCAGTGATAATGACATTGAGCCTGATTTATTAAAGCTCTCCAAGGCTGGAGAGGATACACTTTCATCAGTGAAGCTGGGTTATCCAACAAACCTGGAAACCAGCCCCAATGTCTTTATCCTGGATATATGTTCCCAAGAGTTCATTCATTACCAGCACCTGGATATGCCAGGATTGTAGCTGCATGATGAGCTCAGTGTACATTAAATAGAATATTGTGAAGTCAGGTTAGTTTGTCTTATCTTCAATAAAGAGCTACCTGCTTGAAATTTAAAGTTTACTTGCTACAAAGTTGAAGGAGATGAAACAAAAAAGTTACTTCCTGACATTATTCTAGTTCAGACAAAGTTACTATTGTGACACTCAAAGTAATATGGCACAACTTTTTTTTTAAAATATATTGTGACATGTCAGGAATTGATTTATTCAGAATTATAAGGGGCCAAGGTATCCTAACCCAAACAAAAATGTAATATATTACAGTTTACCAGCCCTCAGATGTAGTAGCTGCATTAGTTATCTTGTTTTCAAGCTTCGGGATCCTGCAGCCTTAAAAAAGTCTCCTCTTCTCACTCAATTCTCTTTTGTTTTATTGGGGTAGCTATGGTTCTCACAGACCAGACTTCAAACTTGTCTGCCATTGTGCATTTTGTAACATGGTTGATAGGACTAGTAGTTTATACAATAATTATAAGAATAACAATTAGTATTAATTATAAGGATCCTTGTGCTTTCTTTTCATCTCATAGGAAGTGACAAGGACATTGCATTTCTGGCAAAATTAACTAAATGAATTAAAAATGAATGAATTAAAAATAAAATTATACAGCCAGCACATCTAAGAATGGATAAAGTGCAATGTATCAAATGTTTGATATTAGGTTTGGATATGCTTTAAATTTAAAAGATTAATTTCAGAGGGTGGAATAAGCATTATGTTTAGGGACAGGTTAAGTGCTAGTCTGATGATAAACTATAGGTTAATTGGCTTCCCCCTAAAAATTGACCTTAGACTGTAATATAGACATATGACTGAGGTGGGGACATTAGTGAGCCCCTTTGAGGGACATCTAGTGACATGTCTATGGACTTTGTAAAGCGCTGTGTAACATGTCAGCACTATAAAAATAATGTGTAACAATAATATTATACAGAGATTTTTGTCACCCTAGTTTATTATTCATGGCCAACTAGGTTTAAAAAGTTGGTGTTAGTACAACTGTTCCTAGACTTGTTTAGCATTGCCCATGCAACACAGCAAATTAGCTCCCAATCACTCTTCCCCCTCTCACCTCCCTATCTAACAGGACAGCATTTTACAGCACCCGTTAGTTCTACTGTCCCTGGGAACCATTAATAACATTTGTTTCCAGTGACTATAAATGAGCCTGTGTACAGAGCTTTAGAGATAGGTCATAGTTGGTTGGCCATTTGCTCATACTGTGAAATTTATGTTTAGCCTGGCCATTTAACCTCTGCACCTACTGAGTTTTTGAGTGCTAAAAAATAATACATTGTTTTTGTTGCTTACAATGACATTGGCTGCCCAGACTACACAGCAAAATCACATGCATTTTATTATATGGTCAGCTGTTAGCCGCTTTTTTATTTTATTTAGTATTTTTTTTTTAGCATTGTATTAAACGTGAGAGGTTCTTCAATTATAATTTAATTTTGTTCAATTAGACCAAATTCTCAGCATTGTGATTGTGCATTAATTGTGCATTAAGAATAAGTCATAAAGGGACTTTTAAATAAAATGTGGACAATTTTTTTTGTGCCTTAGTTGTGATTATTGTTATTATATAGATATGATTTGTACTCATATCATTTATACATACAGATTTCGTTTAAACTACAATTGGGATTTTAAATAGATATGCTTTATACCAAGGGAAGCAGGACATTTTTCAGTCCAAAATCCCTCATTGTAGTACATAACGACCTGAGTAGTAAAACAACTGTTTCTGTTTTCGGACTTGACAATTGCATTTACTGCAACCATTGATACAGATTTCTTTACCCTAAAACACGTGACACCTTATCATTTGTCCCTATGTAAAAGAACATCATGACCAACACTGTAATCCTTCTCTGATGTCAGGCAAAAAAAATTAGCCTTTGTAAAACAGAATAATTAATTCTTACTATCTGAGCATAAGGTCATGTAGAAATCTGTTCATCAGATTTAATAAAATATTGCAAATCACTAATTATATGCCAACCATGCAGCTTTTAGTGACAAAAAAGTCATTTACTTCGGTTCAAGTCTTCTTTCTCCATTATTAGCGGCTAAAGTGATTAGCATGTATTTAAGAAGTGAAGTAGCATATCGTTATTCATTAGAAAAAAATTGCTCAAATTTGCAAACATTTAGCGTGATGGTCAGTTTTGTTATAGTCTAGTGAATATATCAGTTTGGATTGCAGGAAGTCATTCTTTCTTGTATTGAACATGTTTGAGTAGTTCTAATTCTTTGGAATGAAGCATGGCTGCTCTGTGAAATTGGGAAGCTGTCCTGTACCTGGGAGAGGGGATTTGCAATATAGCTGTTCTAGCTGAGTGTAATTACAGCGTCATAGCTGTACATCTGTAGTGTGAGATCTAAAGCTCTGCTGCCTCTGTCTCTTGAGATTTTGGGCGCTTTCAGACTTGTGCTCTAAAACCAAATGGTTAGGCAATCCATGGCTCATAGCAAACTTCTGCTATGCACCCAGGTGCAACAAACCACAGGTGAATGGATGTGCATGCATTGCCCTTGTCTTTGTAGTGGTGGTTCGGTCTTTTGGAGGAAAAGCAACCAAGTGGCCAGCAGCAACACATTGCTACCAAGAACCAAGCTAAAAGCTAATGCAACACAAATACAACTGCATGCAAACACTTTCGGAAAATGGTTCCATTAGGTTTATTAGGAACGCAGTTGACTGTAATTACTGCCAGTTTGAAGTTAGCCCTGGCATGAGATATAGAAATATTACAACTTTGCTGCTTACTGTTCTTCTTGATAGAGGCTGTGATAAAAGGAAGCAAAACCCTGCATTTGCCAAGATGAATACATTAGGCTGGGTACACACGTGCAATTATTGTCCTTGGAAAGTATCTTTCACTAGGAACGTTCGTCGTCCACTGTCTGTGGATCCGCCAAGACGGTCGTTCGAACGATGGATGACGGGAGCTGTGCACACGCCAGATTCTTGTCCGATATAGGCCCTGAGCCGATTATCAGACTAGAACCATTGGACGTGTGTACGGAACTTTAGTTAAAGTTAAAGTATGGAATAATAAGTCACTCATGGGGAAAACACCTCCAGGGCTCTCTGCATGCTTTTTCAGTTAAGTTCAATTACTCTTTATTACATCATTACATTTTTTTTTAGTGCAAACAAGGTAAGTCTTGACAATAATATACTTGCAATCTATATTATAGTCTATATTTCAGCACAGTGGCTCAGAGGTTAGCACTCTGGCCTTTGCAGGGCTGTGTCCTAGGTTCAAATTTTGGCCAGGGCACTATCTAAATAGAGTTTGCAGGTTTTCCCCGTGTATGCGTGGGTTTCCTCCAGGTACTCCGGTTTTCTCCCACATTCCAAAAACATGCACTTAGGCTAATTGGCTACCCCTAAAATTGACCTTAGACTGTATTAAAAGATTAACATACATAAAGACTATGGTAGGGATGTTAGATTGTGAGCCCCATTGAGGGACAGCTAGTGACATGACTATGGACATTGTAAAGCGCTGTATAATATGTTGGCGCTATATAAATACTGAATAATATTATAGCAGAACTCACAAAGTGGGTAGCATTGGAGAGAATCAACACACAAGGATTCAATCATGCAAGCACCAGGACGATAGAAGAGGACAGAAGAATGACAGTGAGATGGTCTCATTGGTGGCCTGCTTCTTCTTTCACTGCCCAGCCACAGAGAAGGGGAAGGAAATACTACTAAAAAAATTAAACAAAACTTTGATGATAATGATAAATTCCTTTATACTTTAGACAGTGATTAAATATTACTGGAAGTTATTACCAATGACAATTTGCGTAACATATAGATGTCCAATGGTTTTCAAGCTGCAGCTTTTATTAAAATGATGATACCTTTCTTAATTCAGGCATTTCCTGGAATGGGGTGGCAAATGTGCTCCTGCCCTGTCACATCCTGGTGGACACTTCAAGTGGCCTTACTATTGCACAGAAAAGGTTCACTTTTGTCACTATTAGGAAACCAGTCTAGAGCTATAATGCGAAGCCAATGCTGAAGAGAGTGCACATGGATCAGAACGGTCTAAAAACCTGAAAAGGATCTGCCGGGCTGACAAAGGAGCAGGATTTATTGAAAAATGGCACTTTATTTTTGCATGTTATTTATTAAACTTGTATAAAATGTTATCAATTTTTACAACCCATACAGTAGTATTCCGATTATGAGTGTGCATGTTCATGTGGTACAATTGTCTTCTATGTATTTACAAGGAAATACAAAGGAGCTGGCAGAAAATTTGTATTTTAGCAATTTTACTTACCGGGTAATTTAAACTTTGGGAAGATCTGTCATCCTATAACAGCTTCCAAATCAAATATGTATTTCTCCTTTTTTTGTTACTAATATTGCAAGGTAAGTCCTCTTGACTCAAGGTAGGGAAGAAATTGAAGTCACAGCCAGACTTGGCCCCAGAGAATGTGAAATAAATGAGATATATATCATTGACATTAAAATGTGGCATCTTTTTTTAATTCTCAACTTGAGGATCATTTTGATTCTTGAGTGATTTTACAGTCCTTGTACAATTTACCTGATTGACCTAAGCTATGTAACAATTCAATTTCTGTCCAATCACCCCAAAAGCATTTATATTACATGGTTGTTGCTAGCTATAACGTAATTGTACAGACAAAAGAATCACAGTTTCTTAACTAATACATTAGGACCTTTTGGGTTTGTAACAGATGGTGGTGAATGTTTTTATGAGCATGGTTTGTGGGCACCTGAAGAGGATGCATTGCCCTTGTCTTAGATGAACACACTCACATTTATTTTACTAGTTACAAATCGCATTACTGATTAAAGGCTGGTAACATTAATTCCCTGATGAGTTCTAACATGCTTGTAAAACCATCCATGGAGCAAAGCCTTAAGGCCAGGCTTCATACATACGACTAAGAACAAGTACAATAGAGGAACTAAAGTCTCCCTCCGGTAGCCGCTCCAGCATCCCCTATGGTCTTCTCCTGGGTTCAGGATCCTCAACCATTTTTAGCCAGGCTGGAATCATGTAACTCCAACATATGAGTTAACTTTTTCTGAAACCATGAATGTACACTAAGCTATGCATAATCAGTTTAATGTACATTCTACAGAAGACAGCGAACATGCCTTTGTTTTACTGTCATTCTGCTTCCACACTGGCCAGGGTTTTAAAAAAATTTGGTTTACTGCTATGATTTTCACATCATTATTCCTTTTTTCGTTCAAATTAGTCTAGCGATTATTTGGTGTTAAAACCACCATTAGACTATGAACATTCAAATACTAGCATATTAATAAAAAAATCAGAAAGTAAGGCTCAAGACAAGCCCGTAATTATCTCTGTAGCTGCCGTCATTTTGAAGTAAATGATCCTCAAATTTTTCACTTTTATTTTTGGTGACTTGGCTTATCTCCTCTACAACAACTCCTCTATGATCCAGTAAGCTTCAAGGCTTCTAATTTCCAAAGTTAACACAGATACATGGGAAGAACTAAGGGTTGAAATTACTTTACTGATTTTCTTTTCAAGAGCCCTGCTCCACAGTGATTGCTGCATTGGTGATGACAATATATGAAATCTATTGCTTTTGCATGTATATGTGTAAATATTTTAGTATTTGTAGAATGACCACAAGTTTTTGTTTTTTTTTATTAACTTTCCAACACTATATCATATTGCACTTAAAGCGGACCTTAAAGTGCAATTTTTACCTTACATAAAAGTGTAGACAACCCTTGTATATAATGTAAAAAATACCTTTTTTTGTGGAGAAGGGGGGGGGGGGTTAAAACTTTTTTTTTTTGGGGGATTGGGGAAACCGACACACCGCAGGCATGCCCTGCGAGGCCGCAGCCCTAGAACAAGTCGTCTCCAGGTTATTCCATTATTCGTAAGCATTTATAAAAAGGGTTTGTTTTTTTTTTGAAAAACCCCTCTGCTGCAGCATTAAACAGAGTGGGAGTGCAGAGCTTCCTAGGGATACATACATCATGCATCCCACAAGACTTCCAGCGGCTCCTTCTGCGCATGCCCGTTATTGAGCTTTTTCTTCAATAGGGTAAAAGAAAATGCCGATCTCATGCATGCGCATGCAGCACTCTTTTTTTCCCCCATCTACTGGAGGCTACGTACCCCGATCTTGTGCCTGCGCAGTACAAGATCAGATGACATAGGCAAAAGGAGAAAGAAGGGAAAATAAGATGGCGGTGCCTGGTGAAAAGAGGCTAAAGGAGTATTCCAGGAAGATGTGGAACCTATTCCAGAGGGATCAACGGATCTAATAAAAAAAGGTGTTTTCTGTTGTTTTTTTCTTAAGTTTACGAATGCTTTAACATTTAATGAACACTTTGATGAGCTTAGGGAAATACTCAGCATGTGGGAGCAATGCAGACTGGGTATTCTGTTTGGGGAAGAATTGGTTTTGGGGGGTAAAATATGTTACCCAAATCCCCCCACCTTTTGCAGGGCATCAAATAACAAAATGGCAGGGGATGCAGAGTAAAATGCTATGCATTTGGTGCCCCCACTTCATATTTGCTCTTTTGTATAAAATTGCCCCTAGGTTGGGACTTGGCTATCCAATCAATAAACTAATGGTCCTATAAATCCTAAACATCTTTGTCCAGTAAGTAAAAAAGAAATTGCATTTTGAAAAGGTTAATTGCACAGATGAAAACATGTCTTACTTTTAAAGGATATATTTAAATAAGGATGATGATTATAGTTTGGAGCACAATCTGGTATTGTTTGCCAATGACTTCGACAAGAGTGAATATTAAAGAAGAGGCACAATACTGTGAATTATCCGTTGAAGTCCAATCTTTCACAAGAATGAACAAAGGGAATATTACGGATGAAAACATAAAGCTGTGAATAACACAAGGACATGATTTATAAGAAGGATTTGCTGGAAGGATACATGATTTACAGATGTTACAACTGTTGAATATCAGTAATATTTATTCACGTACACACGTCGCTCCCTCCTCTGTAGTAATTGTGTAAGATATATTGCTGAATAGTTCCTGATGTGGCACACTCGTTCCATCCATTTTATCCATCCTCTCTGTAGCTCCAGGGAGGCTCAGAAAGCATTAGATCAATACAATGTCTTGAACAGTGGCCTGCAGCACAATCATTTCTCAAGGTGGACACTGATGCTAAAGAGCTGCATTGACCCCTTCATTTCCAACCATAGTTTAGCAACGCTTCAGTACAGAAGTGTGAACAGCTTACACATATCAGTGTATTTATTAGAAAGGAATGTGTATGAATACAACATTAGTAATCATCATTGTGTAACCAGAATTGTGAATTTCCTAACTTGAAAATATTGGTTGAAGGGATATCCTCTGCCATTTTACATTTTTTATGTGTTACTTACTATATGAAAAGGTTATAAAGGTTAATATGGCTGTTGTACAGACCAGCAATACTAATGGACCATAAAACATATAATGAAATGAGCTGCTCATATATAACACTTTTTGGTTCGGCTTGTTTCGGCTAGTATTATGCTAATTATTTCTTGTATGAAACACAAATGAATCTGAAGTCCAATTAACTATACAGAATATATGGGATGTCCAATGTAAATATTTAAGAAGCTACTATATGTGTAGGAGATCATAATACAACCCCTCTATTATTTATTACATAATTCAGAAATGTGGCTTTGGTGCCAGGCATACAGATCTTTTAGATTTGAGCATTCGTGTAGGCAAATCTTTTACTTTTGTTCTAAAACCCCGAGCTGTATTAGGTGGCCTGAACATTTCCTGTATTTTATTTAAACCCCAAACAACTAAAATGGGCATAAAAGATTTAGCACAGAATAACATAAAAGAAGTATGAAAGCAATTCTTGTTATATCTCTGTACCCATGAGTTCCTAGTTCAAATATTGTACAATACATTTAAACCCTATAAATGATTTCATCTCCAATACAAAAACAATGGAAAACCAAGCAAACCATTTTCAAAAATTATTTTCCAGCCAAGTCAAATGACGTCTTGTATAAAAGGATTTGGCAACACTGTTTTGCCGTGCATATATCTATCAATCGTTAAACAAACCCATCAGAAATATCCATCATTGACACATTTGTCTCCAGTTGTATGTCTATTTTAGATCTGGATTTAGCAGCTCTATTGAATCAGTATTGATTTTTGTTTATGAAAAATGTCTCCTATAGTACCTGTATAAATCAATCGGTCACTGTTAAGTTTTTAGGCTTCGAGCTAAAATGGAGATTTAGTGGTGTAGTAATCACATGGGCTGGTTTCTTGGCTTTTTCAAGGCCCAGCAAATAATTTTTTTGGCCAATAACCAGGTTTGTGTAAAAGTGCCCACGGACATCAGATGAAAGTCTCCTGATCTAGTTTTTGACCAGATGGGTCGTTTTTTTATTAAAGGCTCACCAAGGGAAATAGTTATAGGACAGTTAAGATTTTTTTTTATCACTTTTGTTTTCTTTCTGATATAGCAGTAGCAGAAGTTAATCCATGGTATGTGGGACAGTAGACAGAGTCAGGCAGAACAAGGCATGTGATTATTTGGCTCTACAAGGTGCCTGTAAATACAGTTTGCCCCATCACAGATGTACTTATTAAACCTTCTGTTACTTTGTTGTGATGACTATCCCATGACCAACCATGTGTACACAAGGGACAAAAAGGGACTATCCTGTAAACCTAATAATATATTTATATATATATATATATATATATATATATATATATGAATATATGAGAGTAGTAGAGTCTTGTGTCATTTTAGCCATTTGGCGTTATGAAGTGATGAAGCTTTCAAGGCCCTTACTGTCTGAAGTGAAGAAAAGGAGAGTTAATGTTCTATGTGTGTATAAAGAAGGAGGATTGGATGAACATGGGAGTATCCTGTCATTTAGAAGTGCACAGTGTTGCTCCTTTTCTCTCTCCCAGGAGATTGGTGCTCCAGAATTGACAACAAATGTCACACTGGAGACTTAACGGTCAACGGCATGGGTGCAGAATAAAGTAGAAAACTTTTTTGTGTAGCTAGAAATGGTGGGCTAGCTGACTAATCCTTAACCAGGCATCTCAACACACACTGGGCCCCTAGGTCATTTTGCCATATGTGCACAAGGATCTGTGTTGCGTAGTCTATACAGGGTTTTTTTATACATCAGGAAACATTATTAGGCAATCATCATATCATCTATTAAATACATTTTAAAAAGGACATAGTGTACCTTACATGATGAAAAAACAGCAGAATTATTTGGATGTTTCATGAATAAATATGTATGAATGCATAAAGTAAATTATTCTCCATTCTCCTTATTCTTATTATACTCTAAGACTGGGGTATCCCATGATAGACTATCATGATAGACATGATAGACATTCCATGATAGACTATCATGGGATGGACTATCATAGGATGGGCAGGACGATGGCTCGGAGGTTAGTGCTCTGGCCTTTGCAGCACTAAGTCGCAGGTTCAAATATCGGCCAGGGCGCCACCTGCATGGAGTTTGCAGGTTCTCCCCATGTTTGAGTGGGTTGCCTTCAACATTCCAAAAACATGCAGTTAGGTTTCCCCAAAAAAACTGACCTTAGACTGTTTTAAAGACATATGACTATGGTAGGGACATTAGATTGTGAGCCCCTTTGAGGGACAGTGACATGACTATGGCGCTATATAAATACTGTGTAATAATATTAATAATGGGATACCTGGGTGATCCAGCAAGCTGGAGTTGGATCTGGTTCAGGATTGAAAACGAATAGCAAAATATTTTTAAAAAATCTATTGCAGGTTTGCTGGATCACCCCTATTCTCCCAGAATAGTCTTATCTTCTTCAGTCCTTGCGATTTTTATTAAATCATACTCTTTATGTATATGTTGACCTAAAATTAGGCAAAAGGAATGCAATGTGTTTTTCGTTATAGTAGAACTAAATGAAAAAGAAAGACATTTAAGCAGGAAGGTCCTTTATTGCAGAGACAGGGACAGTCAATACCCCTTTCTAATAAAATATACCTACCTGCCTATTTGCTATTTTTTCTGAAATGTACACTGAGCTGCATACCCAAGGGTGTCGTGCACAGGAGTTCCATCAATCTGACCTGGAGATTCCAAACCCGAAGGAGGACCAGGTGAAGACGGTTGTGTCTGCAATGGAGTTAAGGACAGCTGAGTTTATCTTAAAATGGCGATTGTGCAGATAAGTGGAAGGGGCATCCCTTCAGCAATAAAAAGACCCACCTGCTCCCAAATTTTGTTATTTAAATGTAGTTTTGCTTTAAGAGAAAGTACTACCCTTAGTACATGGTTATCAAGAAGCTTTGAGCACAATGTTTAACAGTTATTTCAGCAGGATTAAACTGGTCTATTTCTTCTAATAATAAATCTTTAGAGCATTCGACACACTCCATGTGACTGGACCAAGGTGATTTGTACGGACTAGCACGAGAGATGATGTTACATTCATCGTATGATCTTTTAGAAAAAAAAATATGTTGGTGGATCAAATGTTTTGCTATACAACACACAAGGTAATGAAGTGACAATGTTTAAACAGCACTAAGAGTTCCCATCTGACATCACCCGTAAACATCACATTTGCCCCTCTGGTAGTAATACTGTGCAATAATGAACAGACGTGCAACATTTTAATACAAGCAACATTCTAGGGATATTAGTCAAGTTGGTGTCAGTAGTATTATTCACACCAGAGAGGAAGCAATGCATAAGTGCTCCAGGCTTATCAGCCACCTCTGAACTATCACACCAGGTTAACACCTTGATGTTTCTATTGATTTGTTAAGAAGAAAAGAAAAACATGGGGCAGAACACACATAAGCAGCACATGAGTGATAATTATAACTTGTAAAAGTCTGTTATGTTTCCTGCAAAAATGCTTTTCCTTAAATAAAACCGGACTGTGTGTATTCAACAATCTTTTGAAGCAAATGGAAACTCAGTGTAAAAAATGCCATACAACTGTAATGTGTTTAACTCTTACCCAAC
The DNA here is from genome assembly GCF_032062135.1 of Pyxicephalus adspersus. Classification (NCBI taxonomy): domain Eukaryota; kingdom Metazoa; phylum Chordata; class Amphibia; order Anura; family Pyxicephalidae; genus Pyxicephalus; species Pyxicephalus adspersus. Next base: position 22,674,806 of record NC_092866.1, read on the forward strand.
ATAGCAAAAGGGTCGAAACTTGCAAAATAAAGGGCTTCTCATAAGCACCAGTATTTGTGGTCATATATCAAGTAAGACTTCATATGCTAAACAGGTGGCAGTAAACTACTGAGATAAACAGAAAAGGATTTAAAACAGAGAAAAGGATTACAAAAAAGTCAAACTTGCCAAAGAAAACCTAAATCAAAGTTTCCATATAGTTCATAAATCAAATTCAATTGAACAAGTACTAGACAGCAGGAATCTGTTGTTATGGGCACATTCAGATTTATTAAATACTAAATGTATTTCATTATTACCACAATCTTTTTTAACCATACAGGTGTTTTATCCTAAACAAAAAGACTGATTATTTAAACAATAATTTAAAATGTTAATGAACAAATATTATTTTAATTTATTGCAATTCAATCATTTTTACTATTTTTAATTATGCAGTGATTTATTAGACTAACAATAGCAATCAAATACCAAGGTAAAAGAAACATAAGATATAAATATATATATGCTAGCATTCTTAAAGGTTTATAAAAAATATTAAAATATTCACTTTAATTTTAATTATTGCTAGCAATGCTTAAAACTTTGCTATGCTTTCAACGTTTCAAATATGTCCATTTTAGGCATTATGGTGTAACCACAGCTTTTGTTAAATTTTCCACTAATGAATACAGTTTCTCCTAATTGTTCTTAAATGTCCACATTTGCCTGGAAATAAGAGTCATTTTTAATTTACGTTCAGTTAGTATTCTGTTTTTTAATATATATTTATAATTAAAGTTACAAAGAGGTTTTACACAACTATTTTATCTTAGCTGCTTGTAAGTCATGTGACTACACTTCCCCTCCCTTGCTTTCTTTTTTCTAAAAATGTTACATTTGTTTTTTTAGATTTAAGAAAAAAAAATCTATCCAAGTCATTGATGTACATCCCAAAAATGTTAGCATACAATTGCTATTGTTCCCAGTGTTAAAACAACAGATTAAATAAACAGCAAAGCAATAATCCATTTACATAATCAGGAAATTGCATTTATGAGGGCACTTTGTGCACAAACAGTGTACACAATGCTGTGGTATTTGATACAAAATAAAAGCAGCATTTCAAATTTAAAAGTTTAAAAAACTGGATTGCTAGTTAAAAAAAGTCTTATTTGGGTGTATATTAAAATATTTTTTAAAGCATTAAATTACAAAATGCATAGGTAGCAAAACTATTTTATATAATTTTAAATGGAAGTAGAATGTTCCTTTATTATTATTTTAGAATTTGAAGTCCTAATAACACCTGATTGGGACATCAGACATTCATTTTTATTTTTTTTGGTATCATTATACACAGAAATAGGAATGTGTGGTTGAATGAAATGCAAGTTTTTTCTGTAAGTGAAGTCAAAGCTGACATCAACTTTGACTTCATCAAGTGGAAAACGTATTCTGAACATCAATGTGTGGTTTGCCATTACCACATCAAATTGTTAGTATTACACATAGCGTATTTTCATAGCCAGCTTCATATGCTTTCGGTTCACAGGCTACATTGGGTAACAAACCTTGAGCTTAAAACAATCTTATTTGGATATTTTTACCAATTAGGAACAAGAAAAATGGTGTGCTTTCATTTCCCTGAAATTTTAGCAAAAAAAAAAAAAAAGAAGATATTATGGGAAAATGTTACCAATATTTTTTTAAAGGGTGCAATGGGCTGTAAATGGCCACTAATGGTTTAGGAAAGCTTGTTCTGCCAAAAAAACAGTTCCTCCTTAACCCCATCATATTCCAACAAAAGAATGTAAAAAAATTAAATTATTATTATATAATTGAACACAAAAGTAAAATAGGAAATGATAAAGTACTAAAGGATTGGAACTGTCAGGTTTAACTGCTGTAGAAGGCTCCATTGGAAGGATTTTGTTCACTTACTATCTGGACAGTTGGTTAGGTTCAGACTAGCGTTTTCTTTTTAACGCAGTACAGTTTAAAACCACTTCCAAAAATGTTGGACCAAATAGGTTCATTCATTATCTTTTAGTTCAGTGGTCCCCAACTTTTTTAGACCCACAGACCACTAAAATTACCGGCATGCGTGGGGAGCCGTGTGGAAGAAACTCCCCATAGTGACGTCATGATGCCAGAACCCACGCACTGTCCAGAGACACAACGCGCCCACCACCCTAAGCCTGCAGTCCATACGGGGGACATGGTCTGCAGCTCTGGCTAGTGCGCCCCCCAGCAGGGTCCTTCTCCTGACCGTGCTGGGGGTACACCGCCCAGAGCCGCGGACCACTAAAATTTTCTTGTGGATCACCATTTGGCGACCGCTGTTTTAGTTGACAGGTGGTAGGAGGTGGCAGCGTTGCAACACAATTTATGGATGCTCGAGGCGGTGTCTAGGGGTGTTTTGCCACCCCTGCTTCCTGCATAGACTAAATTTGCCTAAAAACATTTGTGCAAGCATGTTTTACACATTTGCAAATGGGTTTTAATACATAAAAGCACTACTCTTCTAAGCTCTTGAAGCTGATTCTAAATGCCTGCACAGGAGTATATCTGTTCTTATGTTGCCCTTTCACTGGGACACAGATAAAATAAAAAAAATGTTTTAAGCTTTCACCCCTATGTACAATACTGGAAAAAATTGGCTTGAGATGGGCTTAGGTTTTGAGGTATAATAATGCTTATCATAAAAATATGAGCATTTTATAGTATGTGAATTGTAAATTTTGTAATTGTTTGATGTGAAATTTAGGTGGGAAAATATATAAATAGCCATAAACATTATATATATATATATATATATAAAACTATATATATATATATATATATATATATATATATATAATGTTTTTTGGGAAAATGGCTATTTATTACATATTGAAATTATTTTAGTTCCACCAGAAACTTTTGGCAAGCTGGTATATACGTATATATATATACAAGCTTGCCAAAAGTTTCTGGTGGAACTAAAATAATTTTGCCAGCCATAAGATAAGGAATAGGGAATGCTTGGATTTTATTATGTTCACTCCTCGTTGTTGTATGGAGAGATCATAGCTCTCAGCTGTGCTGCCATCACTCCGCACCTTTAATCCATACCACACAACATGGATCTCAGATTGCGACACAGCAAAAATGAGAGCATTGCATTGTGGGACGATACGACTAGAGATGAAGCTCTGCATCTAAACCCAAGATTTATCTACCAGTCGTGTGTTCAGGATTCATTTTGGAAAACATCCTTTATTTTGCGGGAACCCTTTGAATGACTCCGCTTTTTGTTCTTGGTTCTATATATATTAACGTACAATTATCATATTATTATGTATTATAAATTATTATTATTTTTATCATTGTTATTATATTATATTTTGTAGAATTGTATTCTACAGATATTATACATTTATTATTCTGTAGCAAATGTTGCCCTTGATTCCTTAGTTTGTAATAACTTGTTTTAGCTTCATCATACACAATATTGTTCCATCATTTTTGTCTTGTCTATGCAAACAGTAAGACTGAAATACAAAGATGGAAAACAGTGTGCAGCCAATCAAAATTCAGTTGAATTAGATTTAGGTATTTCCAGAAGAATCAGTTAACTGATTCTTCAGTTAAGAAGAATCGTTCTTAAGAGAGAAAGAAGCGTTGGCCTAGTACACAGGAGCAGATCTACTCTGAATTTTGTGATCAAGTGACCAATCTTATCTATGTTCTGATTGGAAGTCCGAAAACACTGCACACACATGTATGATATTCTGCCTTTATGATCCATTCCTCAAATATAAAACAATAGAAATTTTAATTTGGATTGGATGTACTTGATCATTCATACACACAATACCACTTATGTACTTACAATTGGTATTTACCTATGTGTGTGCAGTACAAATGTAAAAAGCAAAAAACCCTCTCTAGAATCTGGCTGCAGTTGGAAATAATATGTTCTGTAATGTATCCTATTAATTATTACACAGTATTTATATAGCGCTATCATATTATGAAGTCCATAGTCATCATGTCACTAACTGTCCCCCAAAGGGGCTTACAATCTAATGTCCCTACCATAGTCATAAGTTACACAGTCTAAGGTAGATTATGGGGGGAAGCAAATTAATCTAACTACATGATTTTGGGATGTGGGAGGAAACCGGAGTACCCGGAGGAAACCCACACAGACAAGGAGAGAACCTACAAACTCCATGCAGATAGTGTCCTGGCCAAGATTCAAACCTGGGACCTAACACTGCAAGGGCCAGAGTGCTATTCTCTAAGCCACCATAAAATATTAATATTTTTACCTCTATTCATAAAATGGCAACATATTACACACGGTGATGAACAATACACAAGGGTTGCAGATGACAAACCTGTATAATAGGCAAGTATTATTATTATTATTATTATTAAATAGGACTTATATAGGGCCAACATATTACGCAGCGCTGTACATTAAATAAGTACTAAATATAACAGAGAGGACCCTGCCCAATAGAGCTTAAAATCAAATAAATGTATGATATTACCTTTACAGAATTTATTATTTTTTATTATGTGTATTTTTTATTATATGTTTTCAGTTCATCATACACTTTTATTTGTTCATTACCCAGTCGAAAAAGTGGTCACAGCAGTAGCATTGCTATTGGAACCAGCCAGAACGAGAACAATTTACCAATCTCAAAGTAAATAAAAGTTGGTTGATTTGGATTATTTTCATCCAGTCAATACTGCTTTGCTTTAATACAAGCTAATAGTGGAGGTAACTCCATTTGCCTCTGTAGGGATAAACACAAACACTGTGCAATCCAAGTGTACAAGGTTATACATCATGTTAATTAAAAAGAAACTTCTCAGGAACTCAAACAGCACATATAGATATATGTATGAGTTTTTTTAAATGGCAAATAGGAAACCGAACTTTCTAAATCAATGGTAATTTTAGCACCAACAAGGGTGTGTAACTGTATACTGGTGCTAATACACAGCATCCATGTGTTGGAGATATCACAGCTACCAGTTGTTGTGTTTCCTTTCTATGCAGACAATAGAGCCAGTCACATAAATCACACCTATTTTTTTCACTTTATGTTTTAAAAGCAATTATGTCTCCAGTCCCCAGTCTCTGCTGCAACCCCCGCCATAGGTATGTAAATGTACTGTCTATATTATGTTTACTTGGTAAGGTATTTACTATGGCATTGTCTGTATGCAAAGTGTATAAATAGTAAACATAGCCTTTCTAAATGCCTCCGTCCTGAGGCAATGTGTCCTTTGAAAGTTAAAGGGATTTTATTATTTAAAATGCAGTGTTACAAATTGTGATTTTTTTTGGGGGGGGAGTTTGTTTCTAAAATTAAAAATACCATAATAAATAACAGCAAGATAGGACAGTTGTTATTGGAGCCGATAACAATAGTTGGCATGTAGAGCACCACATAGGATGTTCCTGCTCTTTTTAAAAATGTACTCAAAGTTGTAATGATTTTTCCCCTTTGTGTATAAGGCTATGTACACACGTGCAACAATTGTCATTAGAAAATGAATAATTAATGAACGATTAGCAGTTGATCAACGAATATGCACGATTATTTTGAACAATCGTATTGTGCACAATTCTGTACATGCTGAAACGATACGATCGTTCAAATAGTATCCACTATTAATGTACACACACCAGATACGATCACTTGAACGATGCAGGAAGTGACATGTACAAGAGAAAGTGTATCACAGAACAATTCACGATCACTAAACGACCGTACACACAATAGATAGCAAACGATCGTCACCCAATCCGATCCGCCAGGACGGTCATTCGTTTCCAGCAGCATTCCTTGTTCATCGGTGTCGTTGGCCAGTCATTGTTCACTTTCGTGATCAAACAAGAGGCAAACACCCCATTTCTGATTTGTCCTACATTACTTCCATCCCACCTTGGAGGCACAAAATTGGTGATGGATCTGGTAGGCTTTAGTACCAAAAGCCTTTACCTGCTCAGATAACTTGATTCCTCCTGTTGGTAGAACAGATCTCCGTAAAATGTTTGTAATTGGACATTAGGTTTCCAGTAATGCATATCTTAAACCCCCATTAACAATAAAACTTATAGTGGAGTTTTTGTTTAATTTCTATGTTTTCTTCTATATCTGGTATGATTTATTTGCAGGGCCCTGTGTTATCCAACATTTTGGAAATGCGAAAAAAAAAACAAGCATTTGCCTAAATGTACATTTGTTTGGGAACATTCAAAACCCATAGCGCCAAATTCATAATTGATGGCTTCCAGCTCATATATTCAGTATCCTAACACCATTGTCAGACAAAATTACACTGCAATGAGTTATTGCATATTAAGTGTCCCTGGTTTTCAGGGATCTGGAAACAACTTTAGGTTTTTACTACCTTTAGGCCAATTTCAGTGGTTTTCCCCATTCTCACCCACACTCCCAACTTCTCCCATTCAACCAAATAGGAAAAGTTGGGATCCATTGTGAGCATGAATTTGCACATGATTGTTTTTGTGGTGAGATTGTGGCATGGTTCCTAAATACAAAATGTGGCCACACAGTTTTTTTTACTCCCCCAGAAAAAGAACCGCACTACAAGTACAAGGAAACTCATGAAAACAAGTTGGCTTGGGGTATGGTTTGGAGCTTCTGGATGCACAGCAGCAGTTTTAGACCGCACGTCTGTAAGAGGCCTTGGGGCTGATTTACTCTTATGTGTAATGTTGCGTGTTGACACATTATAGTGCATGTTAACATTCAGTTTGTTAAACCAGCCGGGTTTAATTTTTTCACACACAAACCCCTTTATTTCTATCCAACGCAGAGTACAACAACGCAATATTCTTTTTGGTGAAGAGTGATGTGCCTTGCTGTTTAATGTACAGCACTGATGGGTGCCATTCATAGTACCATTGTTTTGGCGGTGCACAATAACGCATACAATATAGCGCATGGTATTGCAATGCAAAAATGTGAAGAGCTCCCTAGATTTTCTAGTAACATTTTTATATTTTGCACTAATTATGAATGTACTAATGTATCTGTGGCAGCCGGTCCTCAATAAGCCTTCTTTGCTCATTTAGTCTAAGGTTGCTATTGTCAAACTTACATGAGTTTATGTTTTTTTTTCCTATAAACCATGCAACAACTGAAATGGAGCCATTTATTTAACTTATTAAATAGTCAATGAACAACTTACACACAGTAAGTATACATACAACATAAAACACAAGCCCATTGCTTTGAAAATAATCAGCACTGATACAAGAAACCAAACAACCCATAAACATTCCTGCATTTAGAGAGATCAATATATATATAAAAAATATTCAAAACATTCTCCTGGTTACATTTACCAAGGCAAAAGTGAAAAGAGTATTTCCTTCCCTACTAGTCCTGCATTCCAGTGTTACCTTTTGTTTGGTGATTTAAGTGTACACAAAATAACAGTGTATACCAGTGTAGCTACTTGGGTTAACACAATGTAAAGTGGTTCACATGTCTTGCAATGTGTGTAACTCAAACCAGCCCTATGCAAATTCCTGCTGGCTACACCTATAAATATTTTATTGCATGACAGAAGAATTAGTTATATTGTAACGCTGCCCTGCAGAATGAATTACATACTGTGAGTGTAGAGGTTGGATCTGGAAAGTGAATTCTCGGTTGTGAGGTACACAGAATTTGCTTTAGACAAATAAATAATAGATATAAATAACCAGTTAAATTGGGTAGTCTAGCCAAAACTTATATTTTAATTTGGAATAGAGGCTGGTGGGTTGAACTTGACCTGGCTTCCTAGAAAATTCTGTTATGGATCTTCAGTGACATCTTTTAGGCTATCTTATACATCATGGAAACTTGTTCCAGTTTCTTTAGCATTGAGTGTCTTCAAACCCTACTGAATTTTCATTTATTAATCAGAAAAATATATTTCATGTGCATCAAAACAAAAAGGTGTGCTACAAATTATTATTTTTCCCTTTGAAAGCAGTCACAGCCTGAATATAAATGCCTATCCTCTGCCCTTGCTCTTTGTGTGGAAGCAGTGGTCTCTTTGCATAGGTCTGGTATACCTCCTGTTGATTCAAATATAGAGATCTGCAATCAAAGATCTTACGCTCCCTGCTAATTGCAGAACTCTAGATCGGACTCAGAATGGGGTATGCAAAAACTTTGCAGACCACTCCTTCCAAACAAAAACCAATATACCTTCTCTATAATATAGTGGCAGGGCACAGGATTGTCTTCTCAGGTTGTGGATAATTAAAAAAAAAAATGAACTGTAAAGTAATGCCAAAACTTGCCGTGAGGTTGCAGTGCATTTACATCCTCTTCATGCCAATGAACCTTTGCCTTGGACTAATCTCTACATTATTATTACACAGCACCAACATATTACGCAGCGCTGTACAAAGTCCATAGTCCTGTCACTTGCTGTCCCTCAAAGGAGCTCACAATCTAATGTGCCTACCATAGTCATATCTTTAAGACAGTCTAAGGTCAAATATTGGGGAAAGCTAACCTAGCTGCAAGTTTTTTTGGATGTGGAAGGAAACCAACATAAACACCGGGAGAATTTGCAAACTCCATGCAGATAGTGTCCTAGCTGAGATTCGAACCTGAGACCTAGCACTGCAAAGGCCAGAGTGCTAACCTCTAAGCCACCAAAAATCTGCAACACCTACAATGCTAAAAAGTAGCTGGAGGAATTGGGAGGACTTTATATGCAGCTTTCCTAACCCAATACAGATTATACAGAATGTAAACTGTAGGGTTCAAGGAGAAAGAACAGATGAAGGGTCCTTAAAATGACCATGTGAACAACTAAAAAAACACGTACAATATAGACAAGATCAAATATTTTAAATGTTTGCTTGAAACATTTTCTTTGCATATATTGATATTGTCTTGCAGTATTGACTACTATAGAAAAGCCACTTCTAAAGAACAATCTTCTCCCTTGTCACAGCTCTCTACTATTAGTGCATGTAATTACTGTCTGTGCTGATCCAGCTCATCTAACTCTCCCATCACCACCCAACATAGGTTTTTATTTTACAGCCAGGGGAGATGTGAATGCTGACAGCTCTCTGACATCACATTGGTGACTGCAAATCCCTTCAGTAGTCACATAACCTTATGGAAGATTGTTTTGGAAAATAATAGTTTAGTGACATAGGCCAGTACATGCATCCTACTCCTCTTGCTGCCAACAATTGAACCCAGTGCTGTTCAGTCCTATGGAGAGTGGAGGGGGGATTTTCTAATTGCACCAACAGGTGTATTTTAAAAACAAGGGTTGTTCATGACATCAAGAAGTCAGAGCTCATCCTTAAAGCTCAGGTAACTTAATAAATTAGGTTGCAACTTTGGCTTCTCATTCCTATTAAGGGCTGATAGCAGTTAGAATTATATGAAAAAAATACTGGAAAATGTATTTGCATCTGATATTTCCCTCTTTAATTCTAAATAAAACCTATAAAGCAAATATTTATTTAGTGTATTTAAAGCTACTTCCAAATACAAGCACTATCTGTCTTTTATACAAATATGCATAGTATGCTGGCACAGACAACAAAGGCAAAAGAGATTTAGTACAAAATCCAACACATGTCAAAGATTTTAAAAAATACTTTAATTCTGCAAGGGGGAAATGGTTTTGATCCTAAAATGGTTATATATTTTTGTAATAAATAAAAATGTTTAAATATTTTTGTAAAAAATAAAACATTACTATTTTATTTACCTTGTTATTAAAATTAAAAAGTAAAAATAAATTTAAAAAAATACATTTGTATGTATAATTATCAATTACGAGGTTTTTCCTATTTGGAGTGGGCCACCCAGTCTTCACTCTCTGACCTTACAGTGACTTTTAGTCTGCGGGGACATTCAGCACAAAGACAGTTCTGAATTCAGATGCTTCGGGGCTAATGGATTCCTTGTTTACACCAGACCTGCAACCAATACCATAACAATATGGTAACAGGTACACAGCTTTTGAAAGCACAATCATGATACCAACAGCAGGAACACAAAAAAGCAACCCTCCAGAGTCCCCAATACCAGTAGCAAAAAATGTTTTCCATTAACAAGACAATATTGTACACAATCCACCCATACTACCATGAGCAGGCAGCAAAATTGTTCCATGAATGGCTGGTTTAAATTAAAAATATCTTACATTTGGACAGATTAGAGAATTGTAACTTGCATACAAGGCAAAATATGTTTTAGATTTTTGTAGTCTGTGTCTCAGTAGAAAAATTTACTCCATTGTTGGATTTCTCATCACTTTCTATTTCAGAGGTTACAATGATCACCAGGATAATGGTGAATCTTGAGCCTTGATCAGGGTTTTAACACTTCCACTCTCCATAACTAAAAACTATAGACTTCTGTGTCCATTTTATCTTGGGATCCAATCAGCATGGAATCCCACTTTCAATTGACAATCCAAAAACATGCTAATCTGTTGACCCCTGAAGATGGTTTTCATATGTGTCCATGTCTGTTTGTGGTGAGGATATTCTTGTGTAACCATTGTACTTTCATGTACACTATATACAGAACACAAAGCTGTGCAAATCTGCAAGGCCCCATGTGAGCCATAAAGACATGAGTAAGGTTTTGTTTTTTCCCCATGTAACACAAAGTGATAAAGACAGTGAAAAGTTGAAGTGTATATGTTATTTATTTTGAATTTGGTCACCCCTTGGTGAATAATGCCAGCAGTAACAGACACTATACATTTTGCACTTCACCAGCCTTTTGATGCTGTGGCTCAATTTGTTGTTTTGTACGGTATAAGTATATTTTATATCAGTTGATCTTACAAATGGTGTGTGCTTGTAACTTTCTGCACACTTCTAAAAAACTTCTAAATTGAAATATCTTATCACCTTTCCAGTTATCATCTGTGAACTATCGGTCCTCATCTACCTTTGTAATGGAGATAAAAAGAAGAAGGTATTTGTAGTCCAAACCAAGAGAACAGTCTAGGGTGACAACTCTGCTCTATAGATTTCCAGAAAAGTAAAAATTTTTAATGCAGAAGTAAAGCAAAAAATTAAAAAATTGTGATCAGGTGGGTTCTTTATGCAGAAGGGCCAGGCAATGTCGTTTGTGCAATAATATAACTCTACCTGCCTGCCTGTCATTTCTAAATACACTTACCTGCCCCGGTTCCATTGCAGGTGTTGTCATCTTCCTCCCTTTCTCTTCCATGTGTCCTGATCTTTGGCCATCTTGATTGGCCGAAAAAGGTTGGCGTATCTGCATGGGAGGTCATTCAGTCCCTGGGATACCCAGCTCGGTCCTATCAGTGTACAATAAGCTGTGCATGTGTAGCTCAGCATTTTCTCAAAGAAAGACAGCGATCAAACAGGTAAGTATGTTTTACAGCAGAAGGGGCATTGCTGTAAATTCTGCAATAAAGACCTGCATGATCGCCTATTTTTAAAGCAGAACTTTACCTAGGGCAGGAAATATGTTACTGGCAGGGTCACCAGGTGGTAAAAAAGCCTAAATTCAGCCACCAAATCTAACATTTAGCAATCTCCAATGTATTCAATATGTGTTTTTGGGTTTAGATACACATATATTTATTAGGAATCTGACAGCAAAAATTATCTGCAGGTGAATCCTCCAGGAGCATCCTTTTTTAAATGGCTGATTGATTGATGATGATTGATTCACCAGCAGAGAATGTTTAGTGAAAGTCACTTTCACTGCTTCACAAATAGACCCATTAGTGTCAGAAGTGGTGTAGCTTAAGTATAATGAAAAAATCTGATCAGTTTCACCTCCTTTGTCTTAACCCTTAATAAAATCTAGGGCATCTAGACCTGGTAGGTTTTTAAACCCAGAGAGGGCTGCAGCCTTTCGTCACTTGTTTCTGCACTGTTTAACCTCCCCTTGTGCTCCAGTGTATGGGGGCTACAGCTGACTCTAATACAAGATAGCTTATAAACCTGTTAACATGCTGACATGCATTTTCATAAGCTGGGATTCAGAAGCTGAGGATACCAGCAAACACAGTAATTTAGCTAACAGGGCAATTAGCCGCCCAAGAGGAATGCCAGCATGAAAATGAGATCCATTCAGCAGGTAGAGTATGTCCTCTGGGTCAGACAACATACAAAATATTCATGTGTAACTCCAGTGTATCTATAATCAGAGGCATCACATATCTTTAAAAAGCTATGGTTATTGATTATTGCTCCATAATTGATTATAAAAGATTGCCCATAATAAAAAGCAGCAGCACTTATTGATCAAAAAATAAAGCAGCTTTACAAAAATATTAGACACTGAAAAACATCTTACAGTTTTATTTTGTATTTGTAGCATGTTATGTAGTTTGGTCTACCTGTGACACAAGGAAAATGCAAGTGCTAAAAAATAAAATTGAATTAACTTTAAACTAATTTCACCTTTATAGTTAAACAAGTAGAAGCAGCTGTTTCCTTTATTATCAGTACCTTGATGGAGTCCTGTAACTTTACATTCCAAAGAAATGACTGGTATTGAGAGCAGAAACAGGAAACTGCAGCAAAATCCACATATTTCATAATTTAGGATCTTGAATTTACTACAATCAGATGAAATCAATAGTGTTTGAAACAAGCACCTGCCTTCCATGATATTCATTAATGTTAAGTCACCAGCAGGTATGGATGTGTAAATGATTATTTTAATGTCTATGAGGACAGCAAACATTACTATCTCATTTATAAAAAAAAAAGTATATAGCAAAATTAAAATATATTTACCATTGCACACACATATATACATTAT
>NC_092866.1:22689310-22767894 GCF_032062135.1 Pyxicephalus adspersus
GTAGGTAAAACAATATTGAAATAATAAAATGTGCAAAAAAAATTACAAGAAGCGGATCAATTCTCACCCAAATTACAGAGATATAACAGAGATATATACCTAAGCGATGCAGAAAAAATGTAATATATAAATTATATATATATATATATATATATATATATATATATATATTCCTGGTACTTAATGTGCTAAGCCAAGTATATACACCTATACTTTCCTATTATCTAAGTTACAACCAATATATGATCCAACTCCTATATAATATGTTCTGATTCATCCTTCCCTATGTGCATTCTACATGGGAAATAAGACACACACCCACACATATACGGAGACAGGCAAAGCCTACACCAACTCGTCTCTAGCAGCTATATATCAATCTCTGCCAAGGCATGTGTTTAAATATTCAGTGAAAAATAATGACTTGTTCGGTATCACTTATAGGAAGATTATTATGTCCATCCTTCAAACTCAGCCCCCAACTGAGCTTCATGAGCAGTCAAAATTCACCTTAAAATAGCAAATAGTAAATAAAAATATTTTTCAATAATTAAAAGTAAAACAAAAATAAAGATCAGGAGTTTTTAAAACATTATAATGGAAGAAAGATTATAAAAGTAAAAAGGATATATATATATATATATATATATATATATATATAATTTTTGCATTGTGAATGAAAGGAACATAAATAAAAAGTAGGATGAAGACACTACAGCTGGTTGCCATAATCAGTCAGCAGTCATCGTTAGGGTGTTAAGGTCAAGTCTGGGGATCATGGGGCAGTTCTGATGGATGGAGTTGCTGGGCTTGCTGCTAGAGGAGAGGAAAGTAGATGGGGAGGTTGCAAACCTCCATGGTGAGCTGATCTGCTTTTTTTTTTTTTGTAAGGTGAATCCCCAGATCTAGGACCTGCCATCCATCCCTTCTGCTGGAACAAGGAATCATCATTGTCCCCTTCTCCTCCAGCTCCATCAGCACAGCAGAGCCCAGTGAGTGACAGCAGCACCATCCAGTCCCAGCTCAGGGGCAGACCTGCAGCACAACTTTCCTAATCCTTGCCCACTGATTGCACACTTTGTACAGATTTCTTTATTATTAATGCAATGTGTAAAATCTACATCCCTATCCTGATATGATTATTGGTTCATAGGTAAGCAGGGCTCATTTCTGCAATCCTGCCCTGGCTGCTGTCCCAAAAGCTGATTGAACATTACTACTTGTGAACACTCATTTTCTGTATTGTACTTTAATTCTTATTAGCCACCGATCGATAGTTCCAAAGTGAAAAAGAAAGTCACATTCACTTTGTGAAGTAAGAAGGTGCTTGACTTGAAGCTGTACTGCGCTCTGCTCTGTGTTGCCGCTATAGAAGAGGGCGATCTGAAATAAAGAGCAGGTTGGTAATGAAAGAGAGAAGACTGGCAGGTGAGTGACCCACAGAGCTTGCAATCAGCACGATCAGAAGAAGGTCAGAGACCAGATCTAGTCCAGAAGAATTTTTTTTTGTGTGTTGCTAAGAGGGTTAATAGTGTATCCAAATCCAAGTCCCTACCTCCTCCCTCCCTCCCTATAAGCCGGCCCCCTTATTATTGGGTGGCAGCTGAGAGAGACAGGAGCCTCCAGCGAATCACAGGCTCATTGATTAGGGCGAGTTGGTTTGAATAGAGCTGGCCATGTGCCAGCCCCCCCTCCTCCCATTACTAACCCCTCTCCTATGATTAATCGCAATGCATTATTGATCATCATAATTATGGCAGGACACATGCGCGCTGGCTGGGGCTCCCTGCCCGGAATTGGGAGCACATTTTGGGAGTAAATTATTTGTCTTCTGCCCCAGCTGATGTGTGAGCCAGCATGTCTCGGAGGAAGCAGGCGAAGCCCCAGCATTTCCAATCGGACCCCGGTCTGGCCCTGCCTGGAAGTCATGGTAAGTAGGATCACCTCCGTGTATGATCATTGCCTGTCTGTATCACCCAGCCTGGGGATCGAACCCGGGATCACTGCGATCTCTTCCCGCTGCCTGCACCCCGGACACTCATCGCACCTGGAAGTCCACGCAAACTTTTACACGAGTGGGCTCCGCGGTGCTGACACGGTGCTTTCACTTTCTGCTACTTTCTTCGCAGGACGATCTCCCCTCTGCCTGCTGTATGAGCTGATTTTTTTTTTTCATTTTACACACAAATTGGTAATACCAGTGTGCTATTAATTCCAGCTAGTGTGCTAATAATTCCAACTAGTGTGCTAATAATTCCGTGTGTATTCATGGTCCTATAAATCCACAGGGCAATTCTGCCACTGCCATCTAAATATAAATATATATAGTATATGGGCATCTTTACTTCAAATGGACAAGATCAGGGTGCTAATCGTATATAAATCCTGTTTAATAATGTATTTATTACCTTTGTACACGTTCTATTACTATAATATTTTATATATACTGTATAGGTTGCTTTGTTACTTATAGATACAAATAGTCAATTCTCATATTACTAATTCCATATATAGTGTATAGGATACTTTAACTTCAAAATGTACACTATATATATTATGAGATTCTCCGTTACCTATAAATGGATAATTCTATTACGATCAGGCTGCTAATAATTCTGTACAAAGATCTCGATGTTACTTTTGTTAACTTGTAGATATAAATGTACAGTATATATAAAACTCAGCTTGGATACGCATGGCCATGTCTTACTATTAGGCTCTCCATAACTCTATATAGTGTATATGGTACTTTGCTACTTTTTTTTTAGTTGTTTAATGTACAATTTTGTAACTTTGCGGTTGTCAATAGTTCTATTTAGATTGTGTATATTTTACTTTATAACCTTTTTAGATGTTGGAGATACAAATGTATCTTTCTGTTACTCCCAGGCTACCAGTAATTCATTATATATCGTGTATGGGTTACAAATGAGCGATTGTGTTGTTTGCAGGCTACTAATACATGATTTATATTTAGTTTGAGATATTTTTATTCTTTATAAAGAGCTTTCTTTTTTTCTGTAAGTTGCATGTGAGTGGAGTTGTTGGAATATCTGGAAATGCTCTTAAGGGATTAGGCTGTTTGTAAACGTGGTTTTCTTATTAGTCTGCTTATTGGATGTGCTAAGAAGGACTTTATTTAGTGTTTGGTTTGAAGAGCTTCAATATTTGTGGCTGTGGATTCCCAGTGAGGCAGATGGGACCTTACAAGCCACTTCCATGTTCTGATCTCTTGCGCTTACTGTCCTCAGTTCTTCCAGCTAATCCAATGGATGCACCTTGTGTGACAATCCCCATTTCATTACACCAGACCCCCATTGAAAAGCGATTTGTCCCCTTATGCCAAACATCCTAGAGGAATAGCAGGCTTCTCCCCATGCCCTTTTGTGAAATCCTGCAACATTTAGGGTCAGACCTTCCGAGCTATTCACTAAAAACAATGCACTCCACATGGGCTGGCTAAAAGGGGAGAGAACCAGAGAGAGAGGGGTAAACTTTCTTCTCCAAACCTTTCCTTATTTATGATATCTGCTAAAGTTAATCTGTTTCTGGATGTCTCTGGGAATTAAGTACTATGATTGCTTTGCACTGAAGGAAGCACCTTTTGACTCTTGTAGATAACTTCTTAAGTAGTTCTGTTTTGGAGACTTAACCCTTTGTGTTCCCTGACTTTTTTTTAACTTAAAAAGGCAATAATTGTGACTAGCAGACTGGCCTTCTGAGTCATTCACAAAGG
This sequence comes from Pyxicephalus adspersus, assembly GCF_032062135.1. Classification (NCBI taxonomy): domain Eukaryota; kingdom Metazoa; phylum Chordata; class Amphibia; order Anura; family Pyxicephalidae; genus Pyxicephalus; species Pyxicephalus adspersus. Next base: position 22,693,047 of record NC_092866.1, read on the forward strand.
TGACCCTATACATTCCCATTTCTCATGCGGCTAAAAGATTAACCACATCTAGCAGAAGATGGTTACTGATTAATCCAAATCTAGCCCCAAAAATGTAAAAAAAAAGTCCCTTTCCTGCTTAATTTCCAAAATAAAAGGCATACAGATGAGACAAGGCTGACTTAACTATTACTTTGCGCCCACTTATCTTTTTTTATGTACAAATTACAGTTTGCAATTTAGCTTTCGATTTTTAAAATAACAATTTGATTTTATTTTTAATGTAATAGTTTAACTTTTATTTTATTCACCTGATTGTTTTTTTTAAAAAAAGTTTTGCTTTTATAAAAGTAACAAAAAAATAAAATCAAACTCCAGGTTTACCCCCTCGCCACCACCCGTTTTGTATTTTGTCTCCTTAGAAACTTTTATGGCTTGAATGCAAACTACATCAAAGAACTCTTTTGTTTGCTTCTAAATAACATCTAGACATTTGCAACATAATTACTTAGTTCTAGCCTCCGCCGAGCTCAGACAAGGTTTTTTTTAAGATGGTCACAGCACTAAACTACTAACAAACTTTTTGTCTGTTTTATTCACTTATTTGTTTTAATTCACACCTGATAACATTAGAGTTATTTTTTGTTTCTTTTAAATCGGGAAGAGGTTCGTTTTTTTTAAAGCTATTGTTTCAGTTATTAGCAAACTGCTAAAACAAACAAAAAAATATATATATAATGCCTAAATCTTTAACATGGTTTGTACACCAGTTTGCGAACAATAAGGTTAAATCTGCCTGCAGGACATGTTTGTAATAGTGCAGAGGATTATCTTGTAATAATATTAGTATTCCATTAAAGCCACCGAAGGCTACAATTCTTATAGCTATAGTTTATATAACCTAACAAATGTTAGGAATGTTTTTTTTTCTTTTACTTTGTGACAGTAACATATTTTTTATTTAGTGCTACATTGTAGAGAAACAAGGTATTTTCTGAGTTACAAAAGTTTAAAGTTGATATTTGTAATATTGTGTTTTAGTCATTTTGTGTGACTGATCGCAGTGTTTTAATTAGTGTTTGTTCCTTCTGAAGTCTGTACCAGCTGCAGGTTTGCATGGGGTATATTTATTTGTTTGTTTTTCCCCTTACAGTGCAGGGCTTCAGTGTTTGCAAACAGTCTTATCTTCTTAGAAATTCAACAAGTCCTTCCGTAGCAGAAAGCAGGGGGGAGATAAATTTAATTGCAGTCCTGGAAATGGAGAGAGGTTGGAATGCTTTTTAGGCTGCATGAAACAAAGATCAAGATTTTCTTTTAATTATTTTTTTAAGGGGCAAAAGGTAGCATAAAATGTTAAAAGTAGTAAATGTCATTTTAGATATTTATATATTTTTTATTTTATTTATTTTGGATTACATACACATTTTTCTATCAGAAATTTTGCAAAATTAGGGATGTGCCAAATGATAGGTGTTAAGTCTGCTAAATCTAATCATCATGTACATCAATCTAAGCATTGTGCTTTCTTAACCTTTGCTGGCCCTTGCTGACACAGTTCAGACTTGCAATATGTTTTTGAATTCTTCCCTGTTGACCCAGAATGCAGTCCCCCCTGGTCTCTCCTAGCAGGGAGTTAACAAACTAACTACACCTTATCAGCACCACTTCTTCTAACCCTATTCCCCCTTCCTGCCCTCAGACAACAGAAACCCATAGTGGATTGACAAGTGCTTCCCATAGGGCAGTGTTCTCCAAAACAACTGGGATTTAGTTTCTTGTCTGAATGCCAATATTTATGTAGCCAAAGTGTAGATGTAGCCTCCAGGAGCCTTTCTTACACTGATACTGGGATTGTCATGGACTTTTTTTCCCCTTGAAACCATTGCATCTGGATCCCCACCTAGTGTTCACTATTATAAAATGTGAAATTTATCTTGTATTGCACTAGAAAATGAAACTTTTTTTATTCTTTAATACACTAAAATAATGTTTGGCATAATCAGTACAAATAGATGTTTTTTGTTTTTAGATTTTTTGTTATGCTAGTATACCTTGTAAAGTGATTTTGTAAAAAAATGATTAATGAGCAGGATATGGTTTTTATTTAACAAACTACATTTGCATGTTTTGGGATTGCTCTTGACATGTACGTTTTATACATCAGCTGAGTTTCTGGCTAATTCATTCTGCTTTTTTATCTTTGTAACAATGAATGTAATAATTGAGGGCAATTTGTCATTTCAAATATCTTGGTATAAACAATGTTCCAAAATTTAGACTTCAGTTAAAGACCACATTCACACTAATTGTGATTATCTGAATATTAGTTTTACATTTCCCTACATCTGCGTTTTTGTATTTCTAGGTACACTGGATTTGTTGCAGTTGAAGATCAATAAAGAATCCGAAGAAATGAAGTCTGAAGCAGAAGAAATGAAATTTGTTTTTAAAAATGAAAGTATGTAAACATTTTTTTTTTTTAATTCTCCAATCCTAAAATCGTTCTAAATATATTTTTTTTTTTAATTTGTAGTTTGCAATACAAATGTATATTAAAATGCCTGTCCAACCCTTGCAAAAGCCTGAATACTGGTTTTATAACTGTAAACTGTTGATTTTAAAGTTAATAGCTCTTTCTCTACTAAAAAGTTTGGGGAAAGCGCATCCCGTTTTAGTACAGAGAGAAGTCTTTGGCCCCCTCTACAAGCTGTTTAGCCGTGAATTTGCTATTATTTGCCTAAGCACAGCTGACCAAGCAAAACTGTGTTTTAAAGTGGCATTATGTTTTGATAAATGTGATCTGGTTGAAAAGTATTTTCCACTGAATGTAGAGCTTAAATGAACATGCTGACATAATAGTTTTAATGCATTTTGTTCAAAATGTGTGCACAAACAGAATGGCTTTTTGTTCCCTCATAATTGGCTGTAAAAGTAGATGGGGACATAACCATTACATATGGAAATGTGCAAGATTTCCCTTGAATATATTAGATGCTGAATTTTCATGGGAAAAGAGCTTCATCTAAAATGCATATATTGCTTGTCAAAACAGGAGTGTTCACTGTTTCGTCCTATAAGCATAAAAAAATAAACATACTTTATAATTTTTAGACAATAGTAACATTTGTGTAAATGTGTGTATGATTGATATATATGTATATATAAATTTCTCTTTTTCTATTGTCCTTTTTTGACAATGTTTGATTTCAATCGCCCTATCCATTTTAAGTAGGAATGGTTCTTTTTCCCCTTTTCTACCATCATATAGATTAATTGCTGGTATTGCTCTAAGGGTTTTGTTTATTAAGTATTTAAAAATCTTCCCTAATTCAGGATGGTGTCATGGAAACTCCATTGTGTGATTTTTAGGGTTGCAGTGAAACAGGCAGGGAGGTAATCTCTGAATTACACAGATTTTTTTTCACAGCCTTGTAAGATAACCACACAATTTTGAACAACAGAAGTTTGTCTTCACGCTGGGTGAACAATAGGAAACCATCCTGTTTTCAATAGGATCAGTTAGTTTGGTAGTTGGGAGTCCTATGTTTAATTTGCAAATGGCACTGGTTGTGATTAGACATGTAAGCAACCAGTGGGAAAAACAAATTTGTGAGCAAGCAGAAAAAGCGTTTGTCTTCTTGCTCCCTAAAATGTTTGCTATACTGCTTTCTTTATGAATTTTACAAAGTAAATAAAATAGGATGCTTAGGTTTAATAATTGTTCATATGTATAAAAATGTATTCTACAGAACGATTGCAGATTACTTTTGTGTACACAAACATCTGAAATATTTGTGTGTATGTATTATGTATATATTATATGTATATAAAATATATATATATTAGGACCACTGGATAAATTTACAGCACCATGAAAGCCTAAATCATTCATGTTTTCTATGGAATAGAAGACTACTCAATAAGGGGCATGAAATATTGAAAATCAATATAACTATTGGATTTCATTATTGCTCAATGGCTTTTCTCTGGTATTTATATTTTGATGGATTGTTTAAGATACATAATTATGTAAGACACCAGGGCTTAATATGCTTCCTTTAAGGTTAGGCGAAAGTTGGGGTATTGATTAGTTTTCCCACCCAAAAACTAATTTCCCATGAATGAGTGTAGCAATAAATTGTTGTGAGGTCTATATTTCTTGATTGTACGTTTAGGTTGTTGTTTGATAGTGTATGTTAATAATTAAAATATGTATATTTTTTTTTTTTAAGGAGTTGCAGAGAGAGGTCAAACTCTTCGGACACCCAAGAACAAGGAGGCTCATGTCTGTAGCAGATGCTGTGCCGAGTTCTTTGAATTATCAGATTTGTTGCAGCATAAGAAGAACTGCACTAAAAATCAATTGGTTCTAATTGTGAATGAAAATCCACCACCTCCTGCTGAAACAAGCTCTCCAAGTCCCCCCTCAGATAATCCTGACGAGCACATGAATGACACAGTTAATAACGCAGATCAAGCAGACTGTAGTGACCTTTCAGAACCTAATAAGCCTGACAAAGAAGAATCCATGGAGGTGGAGATCGAAGCTAGCAATAGCAGCAGTGGTTCCAACCAAGTGGACAATGGAGTTCCAAGCAGTAATAATTCCACATTGGGTACCTCAGCTATCACAACCTCACTACCTCAAGTAAGGGATCTGACAACTTTGGGCAACTTCTCTGTTATTAACAGCAACGTTATCATTGAAAATCTTCAGAGTACTAGGGTGGCTGTAGCACAGTTTTCACAAGAAGCAAAATCTAAAGGGGTCACAAATAATAAAATGGCTGTGCCTGCCCTAATGGAACAGCTCCTGGCATTACAGCAGCAGCAGATACATCAGCTGCATCTGATTGAGCAAATCCGGCACCAAATTCTACTGCTGGCTTCACAAAGTGCAGAGATACCTTCATCTTCTACTGGGTCTCAAGGGACACTGAGATTATCAGCTACTCCACTGACTACATTGAGTTCCCACTTGTCTCAACAGCTGGCTGCAGCAGCTGGCCTAGCACAAAACCTTGCTAGTCAATCTGCTAGCATTAGTAGTATGAAGCAACTAGCCCAAGTACAGCTACCTCAGAGCAGCCCCAACACTATACCATCCAGCAGTAGTTCTTCTCCAAAAATAAACACCTTGGCAACAGCAATTAATCCACCCTCCTCGGAGAGAGTACCTTCAGCCACTGGTGGTTCACAAGTTAGTAACCCACCAGCATCTGCTGTAACATCTTCACCAACTTTTGCAATAAGCAGTTTATTGAGTCCCACATCCAATCCACTACTACCTCAAACTGTCCCGAGTAACACCCTTTTTCCTACTGCATTGCCCAATGTAGGAACGACAGCAGAGGACTTAAATTCTCTGAGGAAAAACAAGCCAGCCAGTGCAACTGCTTTTGAAGCTAAGAGCGCATCTGATGAGGCATTCTTTAAACACAAGTGTAGGTTCTGTGCAAAAGTCTTTGGCAGTGACAGTGCCTTGCAGATCCACCTTCGTTCTCATACGGGTGAGAGGCCATTTAAATGCAACATTTGTGGAAACCGGTTTTCCACCAAAGGGAATCTAAAAGTTCACTTCCAACGCCACAAAGAGAAGTATCCTCACATTCAGATGAATCCATATCCAGTGCCAGAGCATTTAGACAACATACCCACAAGTAATGGAATCCCATATGGGATGTCCATACCACCTGAAAAACCTGTAACTAACTGGTTGGATACTAAACCAGTGTTGCCTACACTAACTACTTCTGTTGGGCTGCCTCTCCCACCAACCATTCCCAACTTGACACCCTTTATTAAGACTGAGGAACCCCACCATATTGCTATTAGCCACCCTTTAGCTAGCCCATCAGATTCCGTAAAAAGTGATTTGACAAACACAGAACCACTAATTAAAAAAAATTGCAGTCTTCCAGAAGATGCTGAAGCCAGTGAATTGCCCAGTTTTGAAGAAAAAGGTGAAGACAATTCACAGCAGTCAAATAATTTTCAAAATTTTAATAGTGCAGAATGTTCTCCTGCAGATGATTCTGGTTCAACCAATACTGCAAATTTTTCTAACCCGCTCCTACCACTGATGTCCGAGCAGTTCAAAGCAAAGTTTCCATTTGGTGGTCTTTTGGATGCATCTGCTGCATCAGAGACTTCCAAACTGCAACAGCTTGTAGAAAACATTGACAAAAATTCTAGTGACCCCAATGAGTGTGTCATATGCCACCGGATACTAAGTTGTCAGAGTGCTCTGAAAATGCATTACCGCACTCACACTGGAGAAAGGCCTTTCAAATGCAAAATATGTGGCCGTGCTTTCACCACAAAGGGTAACCTAAAGACCCATTACAGTGTACACCGTGCCATGCCACCGCTTAGAGTGCAGCATTCGTGTCCTATTTGTCAAAAGAAATTTACCAATGCTGTTGTTCTTCAACAGCATATCAGAATGCATATGGGAGGACAAATTCCTAATACTCCAGTAGCTGAAAATTATCCTGATTCTATTGAATCTGATACTGGCTCATTTGACGAGAAAACTATTGATGATCTAGACAACTTCTCAGATGAAAACATGGAAGATTGTCCCGACAGCAGTGTTCCTGATACCCCAAAATCTGCAGCGGTGTCCCAAGATAGCCGGTCTTCCTCCCCAGTAAACAATGAAATGTCAAGCATTGCTGCTTTGGAGAATCAAATGAAGATGATTAGTGCTGGCCTAGTAGAGCAGCTCCAAGCCAGCCTGAAGTCAACCGAAAATGGTTCTGTTGAAGGCGATCATATGACTAATGACTCTTCATCACTTGGAGGAGATTTAGAAAGTCAGAGTGCTGGAAGCCCAGCAGCATCTGAATCTACATATTCCATGAATGCTATGTCGCCTAACAGCACAAATGACTTTATGAAATTCCCTAATGCTGAAGAGAAGCAGCAAAAGACTTTGCCACCTGAACTGTCTAATGGAATGTCTCCAACTCCTGCCAATGGGGGTGCCCTTGATTTAACCTCCACTAACACTGATAAAGCACTCAAAGAAGAACCTTTGGGTGTGTTATTTCCATTCAGAGAACGAAGCAAGTTTAAAAACACAATTTGTGATATCTGCGGCAAAACATTTGCATGTCAGAGTGCCTTGGACATTCATTACAGAAGCCATACCAAAGAGAGACCATTTATTTGCACAGTCTGCAACCGTGGCTTTTCCACTAAAGGCAATTTAAAACAGCATATGCTTACACATCAGATGAGAGATTTACCTTCCCAACTTTTTGAGCCCAACTCCAATTTGACCACCAACACCAGCTCAACAGCAAACACTGTTACCAATCCTCTGGCCGCCATCATAAAAACTGAATTTAATGGTTTCATGCAAGGCTCTCCTCAGGACCACAAGGAACAACCTTCAAGTATTACATCTTCAGGATCTCTATCTTCAGCTACATCACCTGTACTCCTTCCATCCCTGGCCAGAAGGACTCCCAAGCAGCACTACTGCAATGCATGTGGCAAGTCTTTTTCATCTTCCAGTGCTTTACAAATTCATGAAAGAACCCACACTGGCGAAAAACCATTTGCCTGCACCATATGTGGCCGAGCCTTTACCACAAAAGGAAATCTTAAGGTAAAACTACATCCCTTTCTATTTTTTTTTTTTTTTTTTTTTTTTTTTTTTTTTTTTTTTTTTTTTTTTTTACTAATGCAAAAAATATTGTACACATTGTGCCATGTTTTTTCCACCTTTTTTTTTTTTTATCGAGTAAAATGTTTAGCTTTTAAGTATGTTCAAAATTTGCAAGTAATTAAACTATAGTGAGCATTGGTAGTTGAAGAATTCAGTTAAAGATTTACAAAGTGAAAGTGATCCTCAATATGTACTAACAGAAATATGGAGGCTGCTCTTGTCTTTTTAAATGTTAGTTGCCTCGTAATCCGTAGACTCAGTTTTTTTTAGAACATCACACTGTATGAGCATGCAAATCAGGAAAGTAAATTATCTCATCTATAAGTCAAGACTTTTTTTTGGATAGGATGGTGTGAAGTTGCATTGTGTTTTGTTGTATTGCCCATTGCTGCGTATCTTTAAAGTGGGGCTGGGGTCCCTTCTAAAGGTGGTATTCCTCACTTTTGAGGGACTTCCTCTTCCTTGTGTAATGAAAAAAGAGGATACAAATGGGAAGTTAAGCCATTTGGTTTTAAATATGCTGCTAGTTAGAAATCTAATCTGAATACATGGCTAGAAAGCAATGAATCCAGTGGATCAGCATGATGGCCAAGGAACAAAGGAGTAAGCAATAACTGCTTTTCTATAAGTTCTTGGTCCACCAAAGTGCTGCATGTGCCAGCATTCTAAAGCTGAAGGGCTGTCCTTGCATTTATACTTTTTTCAGTTTGGGGGCTTAACTATCCACTGAGAGCTGCTAGGCTTAAATCTTTGTGTAATTAGGCATGAATAATAATGCCAACTCATACTTGGTGCATCAGCCAAGTAATTTAATAATCGGAATTAACTCGGAAAATCCTTATTTCTCTACTTCACTACGAAGTGCATTGTAACCAAATGGTGGAAAATAATCATCACATTACAAAAATTAAGTGACATACCAGGAGCATGGTGCCCGTTTTTTTCAGTCAGGCCTTTGTCCATCATTGGGCACCAACTGGTAAAAATATTGATATATATTTTGGTGGTCCTTTCTAGCAATCACTTGTATCTTCCCCTTTGTCTTGGTGCTGTAGAGGTCCAGTACCAGTCATCAAAGCTATGCAAGTGGACAGGGCATAGAGGAAACCCTACTTATTGTACTCCCAATTTTTTTTTGCAAGAGGAAGTGTATGACTACAAAATAGCAGAATTTGACTATGCTGCTTGTTGGTAAAATTAATTTCTTTTTGGATAGCTTTAAAATTTATAAAGTGTAAGTGAACTGGTCAAAAAGAAGTACACGAGGTGTGTGTGTAACTGTAGAGTATTTAGAACAAAGATTCATGTACTTTTTATACATCTGCAACCTAACAATTGTATTTTAAGAAAAAAAGTTTCCTAATTAATAGGAATCGGTTGCTATAGGTTTGTGCATTACAAATTTACGTAGACCTGAAAATGAGTGTTAGTATTGTGTGTGTGTGTATTTTTTATATATATAATATATTTCACCTTTTTAATGTTAAGGGAGCTATACATTTCAATCAAGACCATTTAAACTAGTGTTAAAACTTTTAATTCATTGCTAATAATACCTAGGTTTCGGTGTCTAAAAATATTGTATAGCTTGTGTCTGCAGCAAGTGTGCAGTATTTATGTGCATGTTCTTACCCAGAATTCATGTTGGCATTTTAACTACTCTAAGACATGACATAGGCATTTTAAATTGGTTGAAGTAAGGCAGACACATTCATCAGCCATCACTGCTCTTTCAGTATTACTCTGGTATGCATAGGCTTACCCAGAAACTTTAAGATCGATGTTCTTTAACATGTACTACTCTGCTGGTATTAGGTTGCACTGGTTTCCCCATGTAACCTGTATTCTGACCATTATGTACAGTGTTTAATACATTTGCTGGCATTATAAGCTTTTTAGCAGACATACCCTTGCTATTCTCATCTGACGCACAGTGTTATTCTCATGTGAAACCGTTATTCTATTGACATTTTGAACAAGCGAGTTTATCTGCTGCAACCCTTAAGTGCTTAACCAAGATATTTATTCATCTGAAGCATGGATGACTCAGGTTCTTAAACAGTAGCCGAGCCCTTGCGTTTGTTCATAGTGTTGACAGAGAATTTCTCTAGAGATTGCTGTCAGAAATGTGTGATGAATAATGACTTTTAGGTCATGTAGTCTGCCGACGTGCTTAAATTGTAAGATGTATTAAGTAACGTCAATCCTTTAATTTTTAAAATTATTTTTACTCTGTCTAAACTACATTTTTTGCATGCTATGTAGACAATTAGACTTTAGCTGCAGCTTCTTTTTTTGGTTTTTGGTGTCCCACTGAAGTGCGTTACAGGGTTTTGGTGGCAAAGCACTTATCTTCAAACACTTATCATCCTCATGCCAATTATATCAGATTTTTATATATATAAATAATTATATACAACATTCCCACAAACTGAAAATGGGAGAATAATCACTTTAAAAACTACTTGTAGGTGGATAAATTGGATACAGAGTGCCATGAGGGCTCTTTGATAAATGTGGCCCTTGTGATTTTGAGTCGAAATTCTGAGCATGCCAATTTCGTATCCATTTGGAATTTCTTAACTCTTGGTCTGACGGAAAATATGTTAATATTAATTTCTAAATTTTAATCTCACAATGCGATATTCGGATCTTAAACCTTAACAAATTCAATGCGTATAGCTTTTTATGTATGTATGTGGGAGATGATCAGAAGTGAACATTTTAGTGATTATCCCTGCAGAAAATAAAAATTAGCTGTATACTCCAAAAAAACTTTCAACCTTGTGATATATTAAGGTGATTCATATACATTGTTTAGTGAGAACAAGCAGTTTTAAATAGGGAAATGCTTCTTTTTTTTTTTTTTTCCCCCCCCCCCCCCCCCAAAGAAAAAAATGCAATGTTAACACTTTACAGTAAATAAGTGAACAACAATTCAACTAAACCTTTATTTTTTTTTAATACAGGTTCATATGGGCACTCACATGTGGAACAGTACACCTGCAAGGAGAGGAAGGCGACTTTCTGTGGATGGACCTATGGCATTTTTAGGAGGGAATCCAGTTAAATTTCCAGAAATTTTCCCAAAAGACTTGGTTGCCAGGACAGGAGATCCATCAACTTTCTGGAACCAGTATGCTGCAGCATTGTCAAATGGATTGGCCATGAAGACGAATGAAATCTCAGTTATTCAGAATGGTGGAATTACTCCAATGACTGGAAGTTTGGGAAATGGCGGCAGCTCACCTGTTAGTGGCATGACTGGAAACTTAGAAAAACTGCAAAACTCCGAACCAAATGCACCTCTAGCTGGTCTGGAGAAACTAGCAAGCAGTGAAAATGGAACTTCTTTTAGATTCATGCGTTTTGTGGAGGACAGCAAAGAGATTGCTACAAATTAGCACATCTCTTCTTGAGGACAATATGTGCAGCCAGAGGTTGCTTCTCATTTTTTTTTTTTTTCTTTAGTTGGTTGTTTTTTTTTTTTGTTTTTTTTTACTGCACCATTGAGACTTTTTTGTATTATGTTCAACTTGTAGAGTTTTAAGTGAGTGTATTTATTAGTGATCCTAATTTTTTTGCTCTGCATACAAATGCAAGCATTAACTTTGGTCTTTGTATTTGGAACTAAATACTAATAGACTGGAGTCGTAAACAGGCTGTAACATTTATGGCAACTTGCAAGTCTTGACAGTTGGTCATTTGGCATTAACTTATTTTATATATTCAGTTTTAACATGGTCCCTGATGTTAATGCATAAAGAAATATGACAAAATTGACTGTAATTAATTACAATTTTTGATGGGAAGTTTCTCACTTGCATTTGTGGAATAGAAGGGCATGGACTATGAAAAGGACTGATTTGAGGATTGTACAGTGTAATCCTGAACAGCTGTTGGGGTTTTTTTTTTCACTTTTTGAAGAGGAATTTAATTTTAAAATTTTAAACCCTTACATGTTCGCCAATAGATGTTCTGTGCATTTTAGCGTTTCTAATGTGTATAAGACTGTACAGTGAAAAGAATGCAGGATGAAAACAGGATGCAAAATTAACTTTCTTTGCAATGGACACCTCCCCTCCCTTCCCCAATTCCCATTTGTAGGTATATTCATCATAGGTGATGTGCTGGAATTTCACAATTGCTGCTAAATATAGCATCTTAAACAACCTTCCATTTCAAAAAGAAGAAAAAAATGTAGATGCTTGTGTATATGTATATATATAAATATATAAATGAAAACAATATTCACTTTCATTGATTGTAGATAAGCTTTGTGATCCTTAAAGCCTCCTGGGCCTGCAAAAATCCTTTTTAATGCATTGCAGTTCTCTGGCAGTGAACGCTTTGAAACAAACGGTCCTTCTATTCTCTAATAACAGAACAAACTGAGGTGTGGTTCATTTTTTTTTCTTTGGGTAGGGGATAATGGACATTTATGCACTTTCTTTTGGAAAGTTGGACGTCCGGCTCTATTGATGTTTTACTGATAAATGGGGAAATACTGTAATTTTAATCATTACTCAAATACATCAATTTTCCAATATTGTTGTTTGTTTTTAAGGCTTTTGATGGCATTCTGAGTTTTTTAAAGTGTGTGTGTGTGTGTGTGTGTGTGTGTGTGTGTGTGAAAATATCTTCTCGCCCCCACTTTTATTTTAGGGTCGTTGTTCAGCATAAATCAATTGCATTTAAATACTAGAAACTTCAAGATTAAGTAGTTTCTTGCTTTACAATATGATCCATAAATATTGATTTGACCTAAATGTATGGCATATTTATGCATACTGATTCCAGTTCTTGAGGATAGCATACTGCAATATGCTATTTAAATACTTTTTTTTTTTTTTCTTTTTGGTGATGCATTTGCATGTGTAGAGGACAAATCTTATAAGCCCCCTGTGGTTTCTTTCTTGTGTGGTCAGCTGTTTAGATTTATAAATGACACTGAAGCTTAGATGAGCTATTGACAAACGCTCAGATTGTGTGCAGCGTCTGTCCCTAAAGGACTTAACAGGTGGAGTGTATTCTGAGTATCACAACGGCATTATTTTAACACACCTGCACTAATACAATTTATCTGTTTATATGCAGAGCTTTCCTTAGGTTTAATACCAAAGGTAAATACTCACTAGTTAAAATTGAGCCCAAATTATTAGGATGTTGCAGAAATGTTGCTTGTCTTACATTAGACATACCAGCTGACTCTTGGAGCTTGCAGCCTTTTAACTCTCCTTTTCTATTAACAAGCATTTGATATCAAATGACCCATTCCCATACCACTTCTTACAGCTTGACCATCCTTTATTATTATTATTATTATTATTATTATTATTATTAATTAATAAACAGGATTTATATAGCGCCAACATACATCCTTTGCGTTTCAACATATTTGTTCTTGCTAAAATGCCTGAAAAATTAATTGTTGCACCCTTCACATAACTGTATGGATTTAATTTGAAGGGGGAAAATACAAAAAATGTATGCTTCCTGTTACTTTACTGCAGAGCTTGGTGTTTAAAGAGTAGCTTATGATATGTTATCTTCTTATTTTTTATCCTCTGATATTCAGTACCAGCTGTCCATAGTGATATATTTTGATAGGGATATGACCAAAAAAAAAATCTATGCACCACTTTGAATATAGATTTACCATTGTGATCTAAGAAAAAATCCATACATTGATTTTGAAAGGATTTATTTTTAAATTTAAAGGTCTGTAACAGAATATGGTTGAGACCTTTCTTTGAACATTAATTTTTTGTGCAACATTAAAAAGACAAACTTGAATTCTCAAATTTTTGCCAAAAAAGTGCCATCTGCTTCTTTCTAATCGTATTTAAGCGGCCAGCAAATACAGCTTGAAATTTCAAAAAGGGCTAGCCTGTCAATTTCTGTTTTATACTTTTGGCATATGGCTTTTGCACATACATGTCTTCACTGCTGCATTTCATGTGTAATATGATCAATTGGGGTCCATTTATACTGTAAAACTTTTATTGTTTTTATTAATTTTATTATTGCATGTTGAAAATACAAGCATATTCAGCTTTGTCAGCACATGCTGTGACAGATATGTGGGGGGAAAAAACATTTTTGGGCCTCTAAAGGTCAATGATCTCTTGGAATTACCTATTTATTATACTGCAAGTTATTCACTCAATAGTTTGGTGTACTGTGTGCAAAAAACTTTTGATATATGGAGCACCCTGAATCAGTACTGCAGATCCTCCCCCAGCCAGATGGGCAGAACATCTGGCTTTACTGTTTTGCTTTTTAATCCTAATTAATTATACAAAATTATTTTCCTCATTGTGTAATGGGTGCCCATACTTGTCAGTACTTCTGTTGTGTTGGAGGGGTAGAGCCAGGTACTTCAAGAGCTGAACCAATCTGCATCTGCATTTCCGGATAGCCACGGTTCTGCAACTGGTCCTAGCCTTTAGGCAAAAGTATCAACTATGTGCCGACTGTATTTTGCAGTTAAGGGTTGCTTATAAGAAAAATTCTAACAGGATTTTGGGTTTATATTGGATTGTGGTTCATAAAAATCCCTCTGACCCCCTCCTTTAATATTATATATATATATATATATATATATATATATATATATATATATATATAATATACTTTGTGAAACATTAAATATTTCCTTCTCTATGCTTTGCCTGCAGCCATATAACTTTTCTTGACTATTCAGCTAACCCTATACAGTGCAGCTAACCCTATACAGTGAGCACAGTATAGGGATAGTATTTCCTATTCTTTCCCTTGGTTATAGAACTCATCACAATCTGTGCAAAGTACTAATAAAACTTCTCCAAAGAAAAATGTAATGATTACACACAATCCAAAGAAGAAGATAAGTGAATCAAATCTAATGTCAATGTCACTAATTTTAGTGTACATCCTCAAAAAAAAAAAATGTTATACAGATAGGGAGCATCACTTTTTAGCTGGGATACCCTAAATATATACAGATTTGTGCAATAAATGATATAAATAGTTAAAAGCACTCACAAGCAAGAAGCAGACTGTGCATTGCATGGCTTGTTTGGAAAAGCTGGGGGAAGGCATCAGGCGGGGCGAGCGGCACTGCAGCTATCCCAGAATTGCTCATGCTACTCATTCTGGAGACTGGAAGAGCTGAACAGTATTTCAAGCAGGGACTCCAGCTAAGGCTTTTCTGACCTTTCCTGTTTACTTAGGTTAGCATTGAGCTGTTTTCAGGAAGCGTTTATATTTTAGAAGCATTTTTATAGCGAAAGGGACAGTAATTGGACAAAGAAACAAATGTTTAACCTAAAATTAAAAAATATATATATATTGTATTACATGAATAGGAAAGGCCGGGTAAAGAAGAACAAAAGTTTCCAGTTAATAGTAGGAGTGATTTTAACCCTGTACTACAAAAATAACTGCCTGCTACTGTGCAAATTGTTTGGGTGTTAAATGAAAGACTTTATTAATGTTCCACTTGCATACATTACATAGCGCATACATTACAAGAATCTAGATAGAATGACGTCTGTCTTCTACAAACATATAAAGGTCTATATAACTGTTTCACAATTGTGCCTGCACGAACATGAGTTACTATGTTCCCTTAAAGGGCATTGTAGTGTACATTTATCCTTAAGGTAGTTTGGACAAGTCTAACACTTTTGGAAAACCTGGTCTTGCCAACTAACTCTCATAATTGAATATCTTATAAGCTGTATATGTAATAATGCATCCATCTATTTAAACTATACAAGTAAAGTGCCACTGGGTATGTAAATGCTGTGATATGGCAAATACTGAGCATTGCAGGTAAATCTTAGGGGATGCCAACAGGAAGGAGGGGTGGCAAGGAGTACTTCTATACGGGCCCAATCTAAGTAGCTTAATTTTTGCAATCCTGGAAAATGTACACATGGATGGGAAAAAGGGCCCTTGTGAAGTTTACCTAGTATAGGGCCCATATATTTCTGATGGTGGTCCTGTAATTCTCATTATTTAGAAATTATTGTTCTTTGATTTTGCCTAATATACTTTGAAAAGAAAAAAGGCTTTAAAATGTACCACTAAGGAGAGAATTATGGAGGCTACCACTGGTCTCTGAAACTCTCGTTTCCTGCTTTCAGTACTTATGACTTTCAGGCTTGAAAATCTATTTGTACTGTGTAAGGGACTCCAAAAATAAAATCAAAGCATTGTTATCATAGCCAGGAGGCTAGCACTTTCTGATGTATGTAAATCAGATTTTGCTGTGCAGACCTTTTTGATCAACGCATTTGGAGTCCATGAGAAATTTTAAGGTACAGTTGCAATAGTGCAATGGGTTTTGAAATATATCCTGAAATTTAGTTATTGTATTATCAAAAATGTTTTTATTGCACTACAATCTTGCAATGTGATTGAATGAAGGCATATATATATATATATATATATATATATATATATATATATATATATATATATATTTTGCTTTGTAGCACCTCAGAATACACAGCTGTGCCATTGGGGTATGCTATGCTGAATCTCTTGGCATAGGGAACAATGATGCCACTCCATCATGTGTCAATGTTTGGACCTAGTAAGTAAATAGGCCTAAGCACTGTAACATAACAAAATGTCCAAGATGTCCCATGCTGCTTCATATCCAGAAGCAGTGGATAGTTATAATGGAGTGTTAGGGTTGCAATATACATGTGAGTATCACTGGATTGGTTGCTTTAAGAAGATAAGTTAAGTTGGCCTTAGTGTGCATGATGATGGAGTGGCTTTTTAGGAAACCTATACTTGAAAGCTTGGAGGCTTCTGAAAATCCATGTCTCATAGATGTGATTCTAATACATAGGTTTCAATACTTAGCTGCTGTCCCTGAATAGAGGTTTGTTGGAGTGATTTTGAATTCTGACTTTTCAAATCTGCAAACTACTTGTGTCAGGGTCTAAAATTTATTGATGACAGAGACATAAATTGAACCTCCAAAATGAGGTCAGCAATGGCGAGTTTTGGTTTTTTTTTTTTTTTTTTTTTTTTTTTTCTTTGTACAGGTTATTTTTAATTGACTTTAACCTCCCTAGTAGTCTGTCAGTATTTGATATCAAAATATGCCATTGTTTTGCGTGGAAATTTATTTTACATTGTAGGCCTATACTTCTTAGGCATAACTCAAAATTAAATATGTCCAATTTTTAATAAACTTAAAAAAACCACAAATCTGTTAAAACAAGGGTGCATATACTGAATATACTGAACCCTGTATTATAATTACTTTGTATTGCATTCAATACAGTTATTTTGTATTGCATTCAATACAAAATAATTTGATTTTCCCGCCGCGCTCTTGCATGCACTGACGTCACTGGGTGCACTCGCCGAAGGCAGAGGATAGGCACGCACGGGCAGGATGTCGATGGGACCAGGTAAGTGTTTTTAAATGTTTTTAGCTATCCAAAGTGTGGCTCGGAGTTACTGCTTTCAGCACGTTTTTTTATTTTTATTTTTTACCCTGAGCCAAACTTGGTATTACCGCTCAAGGGGTTAATCCTATTCTGCTAAATATTATCCTTAGAAGATGTAATGAGTTCCTCACATGTGGGATGATTGCTTCCAAAAGTGTGTGCTATGCAATTATTCACCAGATGTCTTGCCAGCCAGGATGAATTTGGGTAGCAGCTAGTAGTATTATCTTGTATTTATATAGGGCCAACATGTAACACAGCTCTACAGCTCAAGTCCACAGTAAACAAGCTGTCTGGCAGGGCTCACAAACAAATGTCCCTAACACTATATCTAACTATAGTAAGGGCTCATTTGCACAAGTCCACTATAGTTATGCTTACAACACTGAGAGCTCAGCATTATGCTATGATCCTCAAGGCTTGAAGCTCAACTCAGACAAATATGTGAAATTGACTCTGAATCTGCCTCTTGCAACCCCTTTCCACAGCACTGCTAAGGATCGGAGTGATAGAAAGATGACCTCTTTAATGTGCTGCTTCTCTTTCAGGGACCAGTCATAGAGTAGGAATTGGGGGGGGGGGTCAGATAGGACATCAAAGTGTAACTGCAGCAAATCTAGTCTCCTGACCTTCCAGAGAGGGCTTTGATGTAAGTATGGCAATGGGATGTAAATTACAGAGTAGGATGGACAGAAATACAAAGTTGTTGGCAGGTGCAAAAATGAAATAACGTGTAAAGTTAACTGTTCATCTTACAATTTAAGCTTTAATTTTTTTCTAAGGCCAAGAGTGTAGTCTTATTTGCTCTTGCTCATGCACATCAAAAGGAATAATGGGCACCCAGTGTATATGATGTAACCTTTGCTTATGGTTTACACTATTAACATCCCATACTAACTTAAGTGCTGAAGTAGACAAATTAACAGAAGGTCTATAATATCAGTTCCTGATTTGGGTTCCATGATTCCTCAGTGTTAGAAGTGGGAGCCTATTGGTTGCCTTGGTAACAGTCTCTGGACCTGGCAAAGCCAATACGTTGCTCCTCATTTTCAGAAAGTGACTTGCACTGTGCCACAAAAGAAGAAAAAAGCTCACCATGCCACCAAGGGAGGGAAACACATGGATAATAATACCCCACTCCTTGCCCAGAGGTAGACCACTTTAACCTGTGTGTGATTTTACCCATTTTATCACATGAGGTACATGATTAGAACATGGCTACTCAGCATTTTGAGGGAGGTTTGCCTTATATTAACCTCAGACATTTTGTTTGGTGTGCTATTGCCTGTTGAGAGTAAACACCATAGTAAGATCAAAAGAGCTGTCTAAGGCCTTTAGAAATAAGATTGTATCAGCTTAGAAGTATGGTAAAAAGATCTCCAAAGAATTCTAAATCGGCCAATCCACTGTCCGGAAAAAAGTCTACAAGTGTAAGACTTTCAAAACCGCAGCCAACATGCCCGAGTCTGGCCGTACAAGCAAGTTCACCCCAAAAGCATATCGCGAGATGCTAAGAGAAGTCTCCAAAAACCCTAAAATGTTATCACAGGAGCTACAGCAGGTTCCTGCTACTGTAAATGTGAAATCCATTCCTCTAGAGTCAGAAACTGCACAACTTTAACTTGCATGGGAGGTGTTCAAGGAGGAAACGTTTGCGCTCTCAGAGAAATGTCAAGGCCAAACTAAAGTTTGCCAGAATGTTGACAAAGATTTATGAAATATTGTTCTTTGGACAGACAAGTTTAAAATTTACTTTATTT
This sequence comes from Pyxicephalus adspersus, assembly GCF_032062135.1. Lineage (NCBI taxonomy): Eukaryota > Metazoa > Chordata > Amphibia > Anura > Pyxicephalidae > Pyxicephalus > Pyxicephalus adspersus. The sequence continues at coordinate 22,711,922 of NC_092866.1, forward strand.
GGATACCAGAACAGAGGACATGTTTGGCGTAAACCAAATACGGCATTCCAGGAAAACAAAACTCATACCAACTGTGAAGAATGGATGTGGAAGTGTCATGGTCATGGTCATGGTTTGGGGATGTTTTGCTGCAGCAGGACCGGGCAAGCTCACCATCATAGAATCCACCATGAATTCTACCATGTATCAAAGAGTGCTTGAGGAACATGTGCGGCCATTAGTAAAAAAATTAAAGTTGAAGTGGAACTGGACCTGAAACTGCAACACAAGAATGATCAAAAACATACCAGTAAATCTACAAGGAACTGGCTGAAAACTAAAAAATGGAGAGTCCTGGAATTGCTGAGTCTAAGCCCAGATCTTCATCCCATTGAGATGCTGTGGGGTGATTTGAAACGGGCTGTACATGCAAGAAACCCCTCAAACATCTGGGGCAAACTTTCCTCAGACCAATGTCAGAGACTGGTAGATGGCTACTGGAAGCGTCTCACTGCAGTTGTTTCAGCCAAACAGGGTAACACTAACTATTAGCTGGTAGGGTGTCCTAACTTTTTTCAAAATACACATTTTGTTGATATCTTTTGTTTGAATGAGTAAATCAACGTTAATTTTTGTTGTTTACCTGCAATAAATACTCTTTTCCAGAGATAAATAAAAACATGATTAGACATAGATATGTGAATATTTCTTAATAAAGAACTGAATATTTAATGGGTGTTCTAATTTTTTCACTTGACTGTATATTCTGCCCTCTTCATCATATGAAAGCCTAATCTGAGAAATGCAATAAGACTGCACTGGAGTGCATACACGTAAACACTAAGGCCTAGTTCACACAGACTTCTCTCTCCTCTCCTCTTTTATGCCACATAAAGAGATTGGCCTGGTTTCAAATCTTCGAACACTTGAAAAATGCTTGGCTGACCACATACAGGCTTGTTATTTTTCCAGGCATTTTATTAAAACATAAAAAACACCCATATAAACTAAGCCTAGAGGCTAAAACTTTTCATATTTGTGTTGCTCATCTTTTTCAGGTTGAAAACCATTTATTCAACTATTGTTTAAAAGTTATATAAAGTATAGGTTTTTAAAGCAGTGAATCTGATATTCCGCAAACATTCATGGCAGGTGAATCATCAAAAAATGAATGTGTTTTTAAATGACCCTAATGGACTCACAACTGGAGAATGTTTTCCTGCATTTTATAAATAAGCCTCCAATTGTTATCCGCTAAAAAAAACTTAAAACAACATTTCTACTTTTATTAGTAGCTGGGGCCAGCTCTCATATGTTTCACTCTAAAATAAAATCTTTTCAGCTTCAGAAGGCTGCTACTATTTAACCTCCTGGGCGGTTTATTTCTGTCTGGATTTATATGTCTAAAAGCAGTACATTTACAATTTAAAATTTATTTATGTTACAGTATAATATAATAGTATGAGTATAATAAAGTTTGAACAAAAAATCATGTCAAAATAATAAATAAATGAAACATTAAAAAAAAAAATTATACTTATAATATTATACAAGTATTATACTGTAAAATAAATTTTCATGAAAGACAATGTACTGCTTTTACACACATAAATCCATGGTATTGCCTTCAATACAGTTATTATGTATTAAATGCAATACAAATAGATTTGAAGTTCCGGCAGAGGACGCCGGCCGGAGGAAGCTAGGTGACCGTGTTCGTGAAAGACGCCAATGGATCAGGTAAGGCTCTATTTACTATTGTATTTTACTGTTTTAGCTACCCCGAGTGTGACTTAAGGTTACTGCTTTCAGCATCACACTATGGGGTAACAGCTCAGAGTGTTAATGTGCAAGCAAAGTTTTTCTAAATGATATATCCGAGCACTGAGCTATATCTACAGTGAGGATTTTTCACCATCACCTTTAACAGTGTGTATGTGTGTATGTGTGTGTGTATGTGTATATATATATATATATATATATATATATATAATTTAGAGATACATTGCTGCGTAAGATGTTGGCGCTATATAAATCCTGTTTAATAATAATAATAAAAAGCAAGATTATTATCTAGTATTTGTTTAGCACTGACATGCTCTGTGCGGAGTGTTAATCATGTTACTAAGGATAGTGAACCTACCAGTATGTTTTGACATGTGGGAGGAAACTAGAGTGCCTGGAGGAAACCCACAATGTGAATGTCACCTAGTTGGGTTTAAATGTACATTATATTATTTGATTGGCAAGGAGAGAATATAAGAAAGTTATTAAACCCAGTATTTACACTTAGGCGATTCAGTAGAGACAGAGTTGACTAAAGGACAGATATCAGAGTGTGGGTATAAATGAGGTACATTCACAAATGAGATTAGTGACTAAAGCCACAGGGCTCTATACTAGGAACTGTTATGTTAACTTTCTGATGTAAGGTAACGCAAGGTTGGATGGGCCAGGTATCTGATAACAAATGTATGCAATAGTGTTTTATATTGAGGTGGTTATAACTTGGAGCATAATTTGGCACTGCTGGAAAACTGTTCAAGCTTGATTTTTCTAAATGAAACTCTCAGATACAGTATAAGGGGTACAGTTTTTTTCAAAATTATAGAACAAAAAATATTGATATATATTTCAGATATTTGTAAAATGAGCAAACTGTGTGGTATGGTGAACGGGAAAGCAAATGGACCATTTAGAATAATGTATAATTCCAAAGACTTCACTTACAAAAAAAGATTGTGTCCAGACAAAAGCAACAAAATAATAAAATATTTGAGGGATAACACTTCACAAGGGACTTCAGTTATCTAATATTTATATTTTTGAGGAAAGAGGGGAAAATAGGGGATATAACTAACACCTTTATATAGTTTAAGGGTTTGCATACAGTTCAGGAGTACATTGTTTCTATTAAATGGTTAAGAACACGAGACTAGACCTAAAACTAGCAGGAGGAAAGTTTAAATCTAATCTTAGAAAGTCTTTTTCCCAATAGAATAGTTGGTGCTTGGCACATACTTCCAGCACAAGCAGAGTCAAAAGAAAAAAAAATAAACACTTTAGACAAATAGGTTAAAAAATAAAGGTACAGAGCTGATGGTCTTTTCTACTTCTACTCCCTTTTTTTTTGGTTTTACTTACTCAGTGTAGATTTTACTTTGTTTTCTGAAAGTTCCTAAACCATCATATTTACCATGTAGGCAAAGGTTGAAATGTAAAAATTCATTGGGGACTTGCTGATTTTTCAGAGCTGCTACTCTTACTTTATTCAAATGTTTATATAACATGTACTTTCATACCATCCATATAACCCCAAATGATGGCTGTTGTTGTTTAACTTGCAAGTCCTCTAATCACATGGGTACACAAGGCCTCCTGTTTAAATATGGTGTGTCTTCGGTAGTTAATCATGTGGCTTGTGGGAAATCCTATTTGCTGAAAATATTTGCATTTCATTTCACGTCATCTTTTCATGAGCTGACTGTGTTTCTAAAAGGAAACAGATTTCCTATAGATATTTTTAGCGTAAAATATAACCCACTTTAATATAGAGGGATTTGTCAGGATTTATTTTGGTGTTGGATACAACACTGTAGAACCATATTCTACCTTAAAATACAGATTTAAGTAAAGATATATATAGATTCTGAATCCTCAGTATGAAACAATTTGGTTTATTATGTTTTGGTGTATAGAGACTTTAACCATGAACTTTTATTCCTCTATTTTGGTCAGTTAGATATGCCACTGAAATCTTTTTGTTACATGTGTTGATTGCAAAAAACCTGTTTGTGAGCTAGTAATTTTTTTCTGCTGTTTTTTCAAAATCTGTTATTTATCCCTAGAACAAAACTTTTGTTTAGGAGTAACACTGATTTCTCATAGATAGGGTCATAACATTCACTTTCTATTCCAGTGTTCCTTGACCATTTTAACATGGAGAACCCATTGAAAAGAGAAACCTTTCAGGTGTTCAGGGAACTCCTACGACAATTTATTAGATCCCCAACTTCCAGTACATTGGTGTGATGAGCATTAGGAAGAATGCCTCTTACATTGATGGCCATTGGGAAGGTTGCTACTATTACAGATAGCCAAAAAATCATTGCAATGTTAAACTGACCTGAGAGTCACAAACTGTTCATTGCTCCATGAACCCCCTGCAACCTCAGGAGGAACCCTGGTTGGGAAACACTGACCTTTACTATCACAACAATGTATGTTACTGTTAGGAATAGCAAGGGGACAAAAAAGAAAAAAGTGGTAGTTTGTATTTTTGTTGTTGGGTTTGGTTATGCTTTTGACTGCTAAAATGCTAAAAATGTATTGACTAAATGTGGGATCATTGTTCACAAGTCTGTTTTACAGTATGCCATGAATTTTATTAGAAATGAACAAACATATTACTTAGATTACTATCTGTCACTAAGGTGATAACAGTGGTGTTTACATATTAAACTGGCATCTGAAAGTAAGTATTTGTCTTGCTTATAGTACATGATCAGACTGAAGACAACTTTTTCTAGTATAATATGGGTTGACCATACTGATATTAGGCAGTGTAGGGGTTGAGAAAGTAAGTGCTTGGGTTTTATGAATATCTGATGCATGACTGAAAGTCCTCACAACTGACAAAGATTTGTTCTATATATTCTACTGATTTATTGTGAGCTCATGGGATAATAAAACCCATACTTGTCAAAGAAACAGTTTGGCAAGATCTGCCCACCCAAGCAGTCTGCAAACTGTTGACATGTTCGATGCAGACCCAAATTATTGTGAAGATATAATGTGAGAGTTGCCATTGTTATGTGTGTATGTTTTTTGCACTATTTGGTCCTGCCTTCCTAATCCCTGTGCATCACAAAGTAGTGGAAAGATTGCAGCCCAGGAACCTGAATCTTCAGAGACAAGTCAGCAGTAGCATTTATCATTAAACTTTACTTTTTACTTAATTTTACATATTCTTCTTCAGTTTTGAAATGAGTATAGAAAAAATAGATATCCTACTAGGTTTTGACTGCTATCTAAAGATTTGGCACCCTTTCCTGTCCTGCTTAAGTCTCGTAAAGCATTAGCAGAAAGACAGAAAGTGAGGGTGAATCTCTGTTACAAAGCCCTAATAGTAGTAAAAACTTGATGGGTTCGTCTCTATTCCCTATACAAATAAAGCAAAACTAAACCTAATAAAAAAAATCACCTTTACTTCCCCAGATCCCTCAATCTCTCCAGAGCTTTCCTAGATTATGCTCCAAAGCCATCCTGTAATCCACCAAGTGCCGCCATTTTGCCTCTTCATCTTCCAGCTTCTGCTTACATCATCCGATCTTGCACTGCGCAGGCACGAGATAGGGTGACGTAGCCACTGTAAATGGGGGAGGGGAGTGACGATCTAACTGAGCATACGAGAGATCGGCCTTTTTGTTTTTTTCCTCATGTAGGATCAGCTAGAAGCCTCCTTGAATGTGTGATGTGGGTATCCCAGGAGGCTCTGTGCTGTTATTTAAAATAATTAAAACATTTTGGTGATGGGTTTAAAAATATGAACACAAATTAGGTTTATATTAATAACCCTGACAAACAGTTTAAATTGGGCTTTGCCACATAATGGCTCTAAATTATGAAAGCTCCCCAAGACTGGTAAAGAGATTCATTCATGGTTTTTTGGATCTTCCAAGTTGCCCCATAAAAGCCTATCCTCACCAGTCTTGAAGAGCTTTAATAAATCAGGCCCCATATGTTTGTTACTGAATTACTGTGTGGTTTCTAGATAAATTCATGTTTTTAATCCATCTAGATGGAATCACCATAAATGAAACCGAGCTGGGCTTGTCACAACCCCCTAGACCCCTCCCTATTTTCCATTGGGAACCAACTGCTAAGAATATTATTATTACACAGTATTTATATAGCGCTAAGTTTTATGCAGCACTTTACAAAGTCCATAGTCATGTTACTAGCTGTCCCTCAAAAGAGCTCACAATCTAATGTCCTTACCATAGTCAAATGTTTTATCTTTTTGTTTGTTAATCTTTAATACAGTCTAAGGTTACTTTTGGGGGGAGGCCAATTAACCTAATTGCATGTTTTTGGAATGTGGAAGGAAACTGGAGTACCTGGAGGAAAACGACACAAACATGGGGAGAACCTGCAAACTCCATGCAGATAGTGTCCTGGCTGAGACACTTCACTATTTAGGGGCAATGGGTGGGACCTTTTTGTGTCGTAAGTAGAAATGGCAATGAGAGACTTACAAGTTGGTGAGAATGTTTTGAAGTAAAATTATAAGCAATTTCTCCCAAATTCTTTATTTTTAACCCTGACTTAACACATAACAGAGAAAATGATGGTTTAGGCAATGAAGAAATATTCCTACCTATATAGGACCACATATGTGGCAAAATTGATCTTGATCATCACAATTTGCTTTTTCAGAAATCTGCTTTACTTGATTGTAGTACTTATGTTTTTTGTCAATTACTAACTGCCCAATATGATCCATGTGATCGTAGATTTGTAGAGGTGTGGATAAATCAATGACCGTTCCTTGATGCAAAGAGCCTCAGTTGCTTTAAACAGCATATTGTCCCTCTGCAATGTTTTTAAGGTAATTTTGTGCCAATAGCCAACACAGAAATCCTTTCAAATGCATTTTGAGTCTATCTGTATGTTTTATTGGATGTCCCCTCTCCTGATTATAATTGATTTGGTTTTAGCAAAATTGACAGTTCAACTGAAAAATCTATACAATGCTTTTGCTTTTTTACTCCTTTCTTTAGCCTAGTGAAACTTAAAATGGTAAATTAGAATGAAACAGTCATTTTACTATGTTTATTTGTGTTTGTTTTATCTGTAGAGATAATTATCTATCTATCTATCTATCTATCTATCTATCTATCTATCTATCTATCTATCTATCTATCTATCTATCATTTTGACTGTCTGTCCATATTTGTGTTTTACTGTATCTATCTATAAAGTCTGTCTGTCAATATCTACCTACCTATATATCTATTTATCTAGCCTTTATCTGTTTTTTTGCAGATTCAAATGTAAGAATTGATTGTTCACCCTTGCATTGACTTTGTGACATCTGCCACCCCTTGCAAAATGTCCCCAATTGAAATTGCAATCAATAAGTTACTCAATATTTAAAAGTTTTTTTCTATAATTAGAGTCTCATATACATTTAGGATTTTGAGAAGGAAATGTAACCCCTTTCTGACCGCAACTATAGAATCAACATAATTCAGATTAGCTGATCATCACCAAGGAGTCAAATCTCAAGTGAATAAACTCTTGTATGTTACTTAAGTCTTAAAACGTTAATGCTATTTGTATATATTTATTTTATTATAATACTTGTTTTATTAAAACTGGTGCTGAAGGACCCTGGCAGGATAATGACACTTAAAGTTATCCCTGGAAATTTATTGGCATCTTAAAGAATGCAGAGAGCCTTAGATTTTCTTTATTTTTTTTAAACCCCCTTTCAATAGCTGTGCTAAATGTTCCACATCACTGAACTTCCTGCAATGCAGGATCTGTTAATTTGAGCATTCTTTTTATACCCCAGGTTTTATAGCTGGCTAAAAGTCTGCAATATTTACAAGATCTGTGGGCTAAATGATGCCTTTCTGATGTGCCTTTTGTGTCCCTGACACTCACATCTGGTCACTAAATAGAAGACACTTTTATTTGAGTTAGGGGAATCGGCTTCCTGATCTAAGATACTTCCTTTTTTGTTTATTCTTTAAGCAACCTAAAAATCTGTCATTCTTCCCTCCTCTGGCTTCAGATTTCAAACAGATATTCCTCACTCGCTGGATAAGCGAAAATTCTTAGTCGTTCGACAGAATGTGTTAAGGTTCCATCAGGTTCACACAAGTAATTATTGCATCAAATAAACTTTTATTTTTCTGAAGACCTTGCCATAATTCACTCGTCTTTATGAATAAGCAAAGGCTTTTCAATTAAATTGAGAAAAATGCAACATTTGACTGATTTAAATACTCTGGAACACTGCCATGCTAATTTTCAGATTCCAATATAAGAGATAATGAACTAAAACAATTTGTAGAAAATATACTCTTTATGGGACAGCATTTTGTTAAAAGAGAGATTTGGGCAGGCTTGAGATTAAAGATTATTTTATAGTCTATACAGAGTGGCGGGGCAAGATTACACTTTGCGGCACGGGATGATGGGTGTAAATTTTAATGTTTAAGCAAATTGCATCTCTTGTGTTATGAGTTAAAACTTATTTTACATCAAATGCTTATCAGCAATTCAAACAGGGACCCTGTTTCTCCTAAGACTGATTGTAGTAATTCATGTTTCTTTATCAACATAAAAAAGGAAATTTAAATATCCAGCTAATCAAAGTACTTTTTTTTAGCAAGGCTGAATTTTTATTTTTGTTTCTAAACATTTTCATAAAATAATACCTGTAGGTATGGATTATGTAAATATTATACATTATTACACAGTATTTATATAGCGCCATCATATTACACAGCGCTGTAAAAAGTTCATAGTCATGTCACTAGCTGTCCCTCAAGGGGGCTCACAATCTAATGTCCCTACCATAGTCCTTTGTCATTAATGTAGACTAAGGTCAATTTTAGGGGGAAGCCAATTAACCTATCTGCATGTTTTTGGGATGTGAGAGGAGTACCTGGAGGAAACCCACACAGACACAGGGAGAACATAAAAAAACTCCATGTAGTATCATATACATATTATATTTTTGGGTGGTGACACTGTAGAAATTAATGTAAAATTCATATGGCTGTTATGTACAGCGCTGCGTAATATGTTGGCGCTATATAAATCCTGTTTAATAATAATATGTACAAATCAGCGGTAGAAAATCTTTTCCTTCAAACTTGATCACTTTTGCGGGATGCATGGAGTTGAGTCTGTTGGCAATGCTATCTGTCGGAACCCTGATTGCGATTATTAGAGCAAACTTGTGCTTTTATCACACAGGGCACAGATTGGCTTTAATGTCCCCCATCCCACCAGTATATAGTCACCTTTATTTTGTGCCTCTGCCACTTTGTTTAAAAGCCAAAAGAAAATATAATACCTGTTAATTATGTGTGTGGAGCATGAGGCTCCATGGGAGGGTATTGGTGACTGGCCAAGTATTGTGCCATGGAGGCTGGAGAACGGTCAGACCTGTGTAAGCTCCAGAAAGAAATCTCACTGACATACACATATATAAATATACATAGAGCTGTCTTTACTTACTTTCTATTGCTAAGTGTATAGGTGGGGGAATGAAAGCAGGGATATGATCTATATGCTACTAGCCACAGGGACATTACAATTATTAACACATTGCTTTATGCTACATGGGCAAAGTACAGGGTACATTACACATATCAACACTCAAAAGTGAATTCAATTTTAAATTGAAATATTGAGTGAAATATTCACTCACATTGCTTTCTGAATTACTCACTTTTCCCCTATTGTATTCACGATAGGATTGTTGTATCCCTGTCCTATGCAAGTTGCACTTTTAAACATGTTGCAAATAGATTACCTCTTTGATTTAAAATCAGTTAGGATTTGTCTTTCTGGCTATCACATATTGAGTTGAATCCTCCTTTAAAATCCAGGCCAACAAATGTTCAGACCCCAAAGAGTGGCCTGGCTTCTAAATATATTTCAAATAATACATCTGTTCAATTATTATTTATTTTAATGCTGTGCATTCATGTATGGTAAATATAATGTAAATATTACTATCACTTAATTTATCAAAATAATAAGCTGATAACATATCACCAGACCATCTATTAATCTAACGTGTCAGTGGTGATAATTCTCTTTTACTTGTTTGACACAGCAGGCATTGTAGAAGGTTATCTCTATGCCTTTTGCAAACATCTCCAGGTCATACTCCAGAAGAGTAAACAATGCAAGGGAACTTTACTCAAACATATAAATCACCCTAGATAGGTATATCTCATGTTCTATCCTGTGAATGTGTATTCCTGTGTTGTCTCTTACATTTGTCTACCAACATAGAAATTGACGACTTCTAATTTTCACTGTAAAACTGTCCATGCTGAAGTGTTTGAGATTCTTATAAATGCCCTTAAATGACAACTCTCAAAATATTATGTCACAAGGATTTTTTTCTCAGCTTAGGTTGACTGGATTTCTCTGAAAACACTTAAGATGTCTCAGGTTACTGTGATGGAAGTCACTTGACCTCAAAATCAACACTGAAATCCTTCAGGATTAAGACAAAAGCCAGTAGGGACTGCAGGGGGGCAGAGTATTTTTGAAAGGTGATAAAAACAATGGTATAACGGGATTAGGAGACAGATACAAAAGCAAATGAAGAAATAAAAGCAAGGTATGGAAAGACTTAAACAAATTACAAAGTACCTGCACCCGAATTCCAACCTTCTGTTGTTGTCAAAGTTTGTAGACAACAATTTTAATGACAATGGACAGACAATACTAATTATTATCGGAACTAATTTTTAGGAGTATAATGTGTCAAAACAAACATAAGGTCAACCACAGACAATGTGGAGGAGTTCGACATGCTGCTATCCAATAACTTTACACGTAAGCTTGAAGAGTTTATTTTGCTTATATTTTGTACTCTGGTTCATCCTTTCCCCCTCTTATCAATAGGAGCAGGCTGACGTCTCTGTATTAAGAACATGGGTATTTGGGCCACTCCAGCTTTTTTGTTGTCACCTTTGATTCCACATGCTCCTTCACTCCCCACATTTAGAACATCTCTAGGTCCTGACACTTTCACCTGTGGAACATCTCTATAACTTATACAGGATCACTCCCACTCTCCGGATTTCCTTTTGTCATTCTATTGATCTTGCATCTATTTTCTACACACTAAAAGTGCCCTTAAAACCCACTTTTTCAAATTTGCCTAAGAGTCTTCAGCTGTATCTAAACCCTTTGCTAATGAACCAACATTCCTTAGCCCCCCTCCTATTGTGTATTACACTCCTTCACATTTTAGATTGTAGGCTCTTTTGGGCAGTATCCTCTCCCCATGAAGCAGCACAAGAATGCCAAACCATACCAATTCTATCACCATAAAAATTAAATGAGGTTCTTCTGTAATGCAGTCTTCAGTTTGCGCAAAATATGTCCACTGCTGGATATATGTTCACTTATGTTGAACAGCAAATGTTTTCTTTATTGGCACTCTTCCCAAGGAATTTTTAATTGTCACAGTCCCCTTCCCCTTGCATGTGTTTTGATACCAACCATTGCTAGAGTTATCTGCAGATCCCTCAATATACTTTTGGTGTTCCTGGAGACTTCTTTTAGCATCAAACAGTCAGCCCTTGGACTGACTTAGCTGGACCNTTTCGCCCGATAATTGGCCGATACCGATTATCGGGCGAGAAAAATTTGCCGTGTGTACGCAGCTTAAGAGTCTTCAGCTGTATCTAAACCCTTTGCTAATGAACCAACATTCCTTACCCCCCCCTCCTATTGTGTATTACACTCCTTCACATTTTAGATTGTAGGCTCTTTTGGGCAGTATCCTCTCCCCATGAAGCAGCACAAGAATGTCAAACCATACCAATTCTATCACCATAAAAATTAAATGAGGTTCTTCTGTAATGCAGTCTTCAGTTTGCGCAAAATATGTGCACTGCTGGATATATGTTCACTTATGTTGAACAGCAAAGGTTTTCTTTATTGGCACTCTTCCCAAGGAATTTTTAATTGTCACAGTCCCCTTCCCCTTGCATGTGTTTTGATACCAACCATTGTTAGAGTTATCTGCAGATCCCTCAATATACTTTTGGTGTTCCTGGAGACTTCTTTTAGCATCAAACAGTCAGCCCTTGGACTGACTTAGCTGGACCTCTCAGTACCCGACAAGTTAGCAGTCATTTTAAATCTAAAGCTAGGTACACTCGTGCAAGAATTGTCGTTAGAAAACGAATGATTAACGACAGATCAACAATTATTCACGAATATTTTAAACAGTCGTATTGTGCAAAATTTTGTACATGCTGTAACAATATGATTGTTTAAATATATTCCACCAATAATGTACACACGCTAGATCCGATCGTTTGAACGATGCAGGAAGTGACATGTAAAGGAGAAAGTGTACTGCAGAACAATCCACGATCACTGAACGTACACACAATAAATTGTGAACAATCATCGCCCAATCAGATCCGCCAGGGTGGTCTTTGGTTTTCAGCGACAATCCTCATTCATCAGCGTTGTTGTGCACTTTTTTTGTTAACGATTATCAGACGAACACTCGCTCGTTTCCAAAGATAATTATTGCACGTGTGTACGCAGCTTAACGTTTGTTGACCCACTAATGAAACTAATCATGCTTATGCAATGGGGTGGGGGGGTCCAACCCTAAAACTAATCCAAGGGTGGTAAAAAAGTTGAGAGAGGGGGATATAGATAAAGGTTTTGGTTAGATGGACAACTGTCCATCCTTATTGAACAATAATCACCCGATCAGCAGAAATTCAAATTAATCCGCGGAATGCCATCGGATATCTACAGCTAACCACAGACAGTAGATAGAATTATCTATGTCCCATATACTTTTTTTTTAAAAAAATTAAAATTAGCATTCAAATGGCCTGAATGTCAATTTCTATAAAGGCAGAACATGCCAACAGCCTCTCTTGGGGAAAAAAAGTGAGCGCCAGTAAAAATATTCCTGTTCCATTACTTTCTAAATATATATCTCTGATCTCAATAATATGATCATGACTTGAATTCGTTTTATTGGACTGGATGAAAGAAAGACCATTTCAAGTTAGGAAGAACCTTAAGGTTACCTTTACTCCTTATCTGACTTTGTAGACACATCACAATTGCATCATTGTGGCTAAATAATAATACAAAAAAAGAAAATTGCTTTTGTATATATATTACCTACTTTGTGCTATGTAACGTTCTTTACTGTGTGCTATCTATATCTATTAAACAGTTCTACGTAGGATATGTTTCCAGTCCTTTTATTGTAGCTCCCTGCAGCTGGCTATTCCCAGCCAACTCATTGAATGTCTATCATCTGCCATAATATGCAGCATTCTCTCTTTTTGTCTATGAAGCAGTTAATATCAAAGGACAAAGAATTAATAAAGAATCACAATTCTGAATGCGTCATATTGAAGTGCAGGTTTTTTTTTTGTGACTGTGTTAAATGATCTTTTAAATATTCCGAATATCTAATTACAGCTTTTCCTCCACAATGCTTCTATCTGTGGAATAAAGGAGGTTATTGTACATAAAATGATACAGTACTTAAAGGCACGCACTGCTTAAATAATAGGTCACTGACATCTAGCCCTTGTGTTTTCTGCATTTTGTCTTCTTAACTGCCTAATACAGAATATGTTAAGAAAGGGCAGATGAAATATTATTGTGTATTAACCCCCTGTAACTAAGGGTTCCTAATCCTTAGAAAAAGATTTGAATATACCCTATAAGTATACATGTATGTCATAGAATCATAAAGTCACATAGTCAAATATTAGTTGAAGATAAAATACAAAAAGTATCTAGCTAGGTTTGCCTGGTCATACAGTTCACAGCTTCTGTAATGTGTAAATTACAAGTGATGCTTGTCTGTGAAAAATGACTGTTGCTGGCAGTTACAGATATTTTCAACCAAGTTATGGTTCAGTGTGCATGCATAAAAACACTGCAGAACGGTTAGAAATGGTAAGACAGGTCATTGTGTATGACAGTTGTTAATAGAATGGATAGATTTGTTTTATCCACAGGAAGGCTGTGCAATGGAATAAAAAGAAAAAATGTCTTAAAAATGTAGGACATTTTTGAGAGGGCATCATTATGGCACCCTATACTCATTACAATGATGCAGAAAGCAGTACTTATGTCTTTTTGTTGTGCTTTATGTCTCTGCATAGAGGAGCAATCAATGCTGTTGAAGGTCATAATTAGAAAAAGTGAACAAAATATAAACTAAAAAAAAAAGAATATTCTTGCACATAATTAGATGATTGAAAAAAAAACCTACCTGCTCCTATCAACTAAGCTGAGGAAATGTTTACTTAAATGTTTAAATGTTTAGCCTAAAGTTGAACCTGGGGGAATATAATAATTTAAAGTTGCAGCGGTTCTCCACCTTCACTTTAAGCATTATACATTTGTTTTGCATAGGGTACCAGTAAAAATCACTTCTATATACTTCATCCCTCACAAACCCAACAGCCATTCCAACTTTCAGGGTTGTGGACATATTCTGCTTCTTTAGTTCAAGTTAGCTCCACCACATCAGAAGGTTTGACCTCTTTAATAAAAGGCAGCATATGTTAGGATATTCATGGAGAATATTCCATAAAGTGGAACAACAGAAACATTTATCCCACTAACTACTTCTAAACCAGATTTCTTAAGCAGTTTTGTACTTTCTGTTGGTACTGCTTAGCCTTACTATTTTCCAGCAGATTCTTCATGATATTAAAATAGATAAATGCAACTGGAAATCCCTGTTTTTTTCAGTGATCCATCATTTAGGAACAGGATTGCAGTGTGGAAACATTGTCGGTTGGCAGGTCATCATGACTGACATGGATTTACAATGGCTGGATGATATAAGTGACAATGGATTGATTTCTGGGGGCATAAACTTTATTTAGAACAAAACAATATATGTTGTGTTATCCACAAAGAGCTTATATACTATCGTTATTTAGTTTAATATTTTTTTTAGAATAGATAAGGGGTACTAATCATTCCACTGGGTGAATGGGTATTGGATATCAATAGGTGAATGGGGAATGGATATTTAGAAGTCACCTAATTTAAGATAAGGACATAATTTAAAATTAAGGGGAACCTTTTTTTAAATAAAAGAAATAACACATTTTTTTTCAAATGGCAGTGCTTGAATAGATTTTTTTATTAGCCCAACTTTGACCATCATAGTCCATTATGGTATTCAAATAATTTAGGTATTTGAAATTTGAACCATTGTCAAATGAAACTCTATTTTAGTGCTAAAATGCATATAGCAAAATATAACCATACCATAGTCAAGCAGCACCAATATCTGTTCTTCTGCTCATTTACAGTTCCACTTCTATTTTTCGGTGCATGCATGTTGTAGGGGGGAAAAGCTAATTACAGTTTTTTTTGTATGTGTGTATGCATTTACCACATTGTGGATTTATGTTTAATTATACTTTTGCAGAAACATTTTATTGGGTACTTCATGTCCTTCAACATGTAAAAATGTATTTTTATGTTTTAAATTACTTTCTGAATAAACATTCCTTTTGGCCCTTCATTGTCTATACAGTTACAGTGCTCCAGTGTGCATCTTTGTGAGCTGTGATCTGTACATCTTAAATTCTCATTTTCTGTGTTAATTAAGCATTAATGCTCAGTACTGGGCAGTATACAAAGCAATAAATTGCTGACAGGTTGAGTAATCACCTAGGTGAACCTAAGACACATAATCAAACTGTTAGATGCGTCTCTGAATAACTCCCTAGTTTCAATTATTATAGCTAATTAGGAAAAAAAACAGTAGAACCCTGAAGATGGTTTTGTATCTTTGGTCAAAACAAGAAGCACTTATAACTTATTATACAAAGAAGTACCCAAAAGGCTTAATTTAGTATCTGGAGAGCCCCCTTCTTTTGTTTATGCTGATTGTATTTAGCATGGTAAACCAATTTATGTGAACCAAGACTGAACAACATCAATTAGCTGATTATCTGGATATTGAATATAGATAGGCATCAATATGGATATCAATATTCCCAGAAATTTTAGTAGTCCTATATAAAATAATTTGGGGCATTTTCAGTTACTAGTTACTCTTCATGGGTCCCCCATTATTCCCCATTCTTATACTTGTACATATAATTACCCTTCAGGTGGGACTATTTTTTTGCAAAGGCATTGAAGGAACC
Organism: Pyxicephalus adspersus; assembly: GCF_032062135.1. Taxonomy (NCBI): domain Eukaryota; kingdom Metazoa; phylum Chordata; class Amphibia; order Anura; family Pyxicephalidae; genus Pyxicephalus; species Pyxicephalus adspersus. The sequence goes on from NC_092866.1 coordinate 22,727,842, forward strand.
CCATTAGTTCCTTAACGATCAAATGTCATTACTAGTACATTCTTCTCACTTCTCACTAATCTTTGCTAAAGGAGAACAAAAAGGCATGACGATGTTATGACACTACTTCACAAACATAGGCAAGCTGGTAAAGTATGTTTGACAGCCATATTAAGGGTTATATTTGACTAAAGGGTAAAGTTGTGGAGTGTCTTTCTATGTGAAGGACAATCCTGTACTTTGAATATTTTTAAGACCTTTTTCTATGAACAGGTATATATAGAGACATGTATATAAATCATATATATCTAGGTATATATAACTTTTAACATTGATATACAGATATATATGACTTTAAATGTGGCATAGATGTTGGAGTCAGGCGAACTAGTATGAGTATTTCAGAAACCTCCTTTCAATGCCAGAGGTCAGAGGGGAATGTTTAGACTGGTTTGGGCTGACAGAAAGGCAACCATAACTTAAATCACTACTCGACACAGCCAAGGTATACATAAAAGCATCACTAAATTCACATTATGTCACACCCGAGAAGAACAGATTGGCTACAGCACCAGGAGACCACACCAAGTGCCACCTTAGTTAGCTAAGAGCAGGTACCTAGGGCTAAAATTTGCATGGGCTCATCAAATTTGCCCCAAAAAAAGTTTGAAGAAACCATGCCTGGTTTGATGAGTCTCAGTTTCTACTGCAACATATATGTCTGTATGACTTATAGGCCATCCTGCAAAACTTTTGCTTAGGCATCTGTTTTTCATTGTCTGTCTGGTAGTCCATCAGACCAGAGACGGTTTAAGGCAGAATAGGGATTCTGGACAAGGTACAAATTTTGTTCCAGCACCTCCTCTTAATTGCTTTATTGATATTGATATTGATATGGATTGCAATGGGTAGAGAAGTTCTATTCTCTACTGATTTGTCTACCTTGTTACCAAACACAGATTACTTAATTAGATCATTCCTGATAAATTTAAAGACAGGTGCAAAGCTTAAAATAATTCTCCTATAGTCTTAGTTTGCTGAAGTAACATAAAGGATGTAGCTAGGTCCCTTGGACATCTACACAACCCTAGGCTTCTGCCTATCTTGCCTTTTTTCTCATACCTTTTCTTTTGTTTAAGGCCTATGTTGCAGATGAACAGACAATTATTTTCCTGCATACACTGAAAGTAAAGATATATAAAAAGATGTTTGCATCTTAATGCATATATAAAAGGTATAACCTAACAACCTTGTAACACAAAATCTTTAATAACGTATATATTTTGAAATACATTATTTTACCTGGGAATTTGTACCCCCCCAAATATCTGTCTCTGCTTTCTTCTTGTCACCATTGAAGAAATGCATTACCAGCCAGTGTGGGTACACCATGTATGATTAGACTCACTATATGTTTGTGCATTTTGCTTTGCACTACTAAACTTTTTGTTCCCATGTGTCCTGTTTGTCCTGTTCCGACGTGTCCAGAGTTTGTCCAATGGCTGACGACCTCTGGCTGGTATTTATATGCATCTCTAGACCAGGCACTCTCTCTAGACCTTTGATTGCTTAACATCCCTGGCAGTATTGCCGAGTGTGGCTCGGGGTGAATTTTCCATACCAAAAGCGGTAAGCCCGGGCCACACCCAGGGGGGAATTGCCAGGGAGTTTAAGTCCTACCTGGTTCCCACATTCAAGCAGCATCCTCCAGCGGTGCTTGATACGTCCTCCAGCGATGCCTGGCATCTTCTTGCCCTGCCGATGCCGGGCATCTGTGTAACCTGGCATGGGAACATTGGGGACGCGAGGCCAGGGGAAGCAGATGCCGACCGGGCATCTGCTCATGAGTGTGTGGCTGGAGGGTGGGACCGCTTTTACATTTAAAAATACTTAGTATTCATACCACCAGGGGGTTAATAAAATCAAATCAATGGTAACAAATAGGACGCACTGGCATTTATGACATTTTGCTTCCCTCTACATACCTATAAAGAAAACGATGCATCACACACACAATTTATTAATATTTTAAATATATATTAAAAACCACCTGGATCTTCCACAGCTTCAGTAAAATATTAAGCTATGCTAAGGGAGGGAACTGTCCCAGAATGCAGGAAGCCATGGAGGTCCCTAATGAGACTGGGTAAAAATAGAATAGATGCAGCACTATTTCTCTACCACTACCTCCAAGCAACGTATAAACTGTCATAGTAATAGGGGTGTAAGGAACATCATTGCTATCAAACTAGTCTGGGACATGCCTTAGAGTAAAAAATATGTTTTTCTGCATATTTTTTAGGTACTGGCACTTCCTAACACACAACTTTTAAAATTGCTGATACTATTGGTTCATAATGTAAGTAAAAGGGAGACCAATATTTTAACTAGTGTGAATTTCATTTATTTTAGGAAATGTGGTTAAGTTAAATTTAAACTTAGGGTCAGAGGTTAGATGGTTTGGTTTAAAGGTGTGGTTAATATTTAAAGGCTAAAGGGAGGAACTGGGTTAAGAATTCATGTAAGGCTAACTGTTAAAGAAAACCTGCCCTAAGAAAGTGACAAACTGCCCACTTAATTTGCTTTTTGACTGATGATCCATTGACTTAAGCAACTTTAAAGCAGTGACCTAACAAGCATGCAGAATAAAAGTTCTGAATTTGCTGTTGTCTAATTTCAGTTTGCTTAATTCTTGTGGAAATTACTGGGGAGGAAAGCATAAGTGGTTAAAGTAGGATTGAAATTCTATATTCCCTGTAATGAACTGTTCTTTACCCGGTTGATGGTACTGGGAAACCCACGCAGTGTTCAGAATTTTCTAGAGAGCTTCTGTTGAGACTATGAAAGGCATTTCTAGTTATCAGAGGGAAACTGTGTCCCAGTGAAATTGTTACCCTCGTGAATGTGGTCTGTAGGATTTTTCTGCACATACAGGGTACTTCTGGTTACTGAAAGACTATAGAGCCATATGTTACTGACACAACATTGTACTTTATTTTGCAAGTAACTACAATGACATCTACCACACTATTCAGTTATTGTAATATACAACTCATTTCAGGATGTCATTAACTGCTCCTGAACTTTATGTTTTTGCCATTGAAAAAATAGAGGAATAAACAAGCAAATTGAACTATAGTTTGTTTCTCTGGGAAAATGTTTTGTACAACCAAAGATCTAATTTTACATATGCACTCACACAAGCCCAGAGCTAAAGGAAGAACTTTGGTTTGACTTTTTGTCTACACAAAACAGTTACCATAAAGAAATGCCATCTAGTGACAAGGACAATACAATGTTTCGTTGTTTTTAAATAAAGATTTAGAAAGTTGGTCACACATTTATACACCCAGGTAGGCTGTAAAAATAATATGAATACTGAGTGCATTGGGGCAAGATAAGTATGTATTTAAAATTATGGCTGTATAAAAGGAAAAGAACATCATGAAGTGAGACATTTTTAGTCTTGTTCATGTTGAGGTGCTAAATTGCCTATTAGTTGTGATCAGAAGATCAGTCACAGAGTAGCAGCCTTACAGACACTGCTGGTATGTTTTGGGTTCCCCCAATATACCAGTGGTGATCCACTTTAATCCTGCACCCAACAATATGACAATAAAATAGATATTTGTATAAAAGGTTCTATCAAAGCAAAGACACAATTGAAGAATACAGATGGATGTCCATTTACTTTGACATCTTCGAAAGGCTTGGCCTCAATCATACTAAGTAAATAGAGAATGACACTGCAAGGCAAAATAGAACAGCAACTCAGTGCAACTTCAGTTACATCAAAACAGAGGTGGGAGAAACATAACTGGTGTTCATTTACATATTTTTAAAATAAAATATGAAAACAGAGCAAAGAAGAATTTGGAAACACAGGTTAACAGCTGCAAAAAAGTATTATATAGCATGTAGAGTGGGTGTACCACTCAAAAGGTAAGTATTCGATTCAGCCTTTAGGAACATAAAAAATTGATTGAAATAGTTTTAACTCAAACGGTACACAAGTGTCAAACAAGGAGAGAGAGTTTTTTTTGGCAAACGAAAGTCAAGCTTTGCTTATTTTTAAAATTAAAGTAGAAGCATTTGAAAATAGGTTAATCGACTGCTATACAGAATTCAATCGTCACAATCCAAATAATAAGTACTGAGCCCCCTTAATGGAGAATAAAAATGTAAATTTAAAGAGCAAGGAAACAGGTCTCACTACCCGAAGCATTTTACCAAATGGCATTTTCAGAGGAGGTCAAGACTAATAATAATGGTGGTGCCAGGTTGCGTTCAAAGGGCTTGGAGAGTAGAAAGGTAGTAGTTGAAGAGGGTAGCCCAAGGCTGCGAAAATAGGCCAGAAAGTGTTTTTTTGGAAGGAATGCATGTGTTTGTCAAGACAGGTAGGGGTTAGTCCTGTGGCCAGATCTACAAATCCTTCTCTGAAATCATTTTCTGAAATCAGACACCATATAGAATAAAAGGTGGTATTTAAATTTTTTTCGTCACACAATGTTTGTGCTATGGTTTATCAAATTCCCCTACCTCCCTTTAAAAAACAAAACAAAATGTAATATTAGCCCTATATTTTTAAAGCTGCTTGAGACAGTCTGTATTCAGACAGCTACTACCTCATTAACTCAGAGCTGACCACTTCTGTTCAATCTAAGGGCATATGAATGGAAATGAACGAATTTCCCATCATTCTTTTTTCTGGCACCGTGGAGGTCCTGGACGTCCTGCAGCAGGACCATCAGAAATTTCTGAACCCCACACTAAGTAAACTTCCTTGCCCCCCCTCCTCAATGTCTAAAAGCTATTCAAAGCTCATGTTCTTTTAATTGGGGCCCGGTACCTAGTACTCTTTGTCACCCCACCTTCCCCAAAGTTGGCCCTGCACTAGAGGGACAGGCGAAGTTGGGAGATATATTTGAGGGGTTCCCAGGCCTGTATATGCAGGATTGTGCAGGTTGGGAGTTTAATTTTCGGTGTCTACTTCAGAGAGTGCATTTCTGCCAAAATTAGGTCAATGTAAGAAATGATTGATCTCATTGAGCTACCAGGTATAAGAGGTATCAGTTTCAAAAGAGAAAGCCCCTCCAAATGTTAGTCTCATATTAAACCTGGAAATATCAGGATGCTCTCTCCGCAGAAAGTGAACCTAAAGTATCACCAGTGAAAGATATACTGGAGGTTAAAATTAGTGTTGGTCAAACAGCTGAGTGTTTGATTCGGCAGCTATTCGATCGAATAGCCGATACTTTTTGGGTGATCGAACGCTGAATTCGAACACCTTTAAATCTATGGGGGGGGGGGGGTTCATTTTTTTTTCAGTACTGTGTAGAACTACAAAAGCAATCAGGGGAACGGAGATGACAGCCCCGCTCCCCTGATTGCTCTTGCAGCCCTAGTGTAACTGTAGTATGTGTTCTTGGCTAGAGAATCTATATCCAAGAACACATACGGAAGAGCAGTTCATCTGCAGTCACAGTTAATTAGAAGTTAGAAATTAGAAGTGCCTCTTCCAATCAGCTGTGACCACAAAATTCCCACGGTCCCTGGGCTGTACTCTATTGAGAGTTCATCTGGAGTTTGCTTTTTTTTTTAACATATTTTTAAACACGAATTAGCAAAGTCGAATTCCGTGTTTCTCAGGTCAGGTCTGCTCAAATTCGAACCGCCATTTTCGGGTCGAATATAGGGACAACCGGAATTCGAACACCAACACTAGTTTAAAAGGACTGAAGATTCCGACTTATCAACTTCTCTTTCTGCGCATGACCAAGATTGGATGCTGTGTCATCAAGGATGTTCCACTAATAAAACCAGCCCATGATTTCATTCATACACAGAGTGACATCAGTGCTTAGTCATAGGACACCTCACATAATACTCACAGAGAAAGATCAGGGGCCATTGATGACATCATCATTACCCAGAAAAAAGAAGATGGTGTTGTGAAACAGAACAACAGAAAAAAGACAGATGTTGAGGCAGCACTGGATTTTCTGGGTGCAGCAAATATATTTCATAAATGCCTTTTAGCACCAAAAAGTACAAAAAAACCCCCCAAAAAACAAAAATAAATAATTTCAAGGCCCACTTTATACATTTTTTTTCAGACTACTGACTTTACTGGTGTCTACATTCTGGATGTTCAGAATCCAGAATGTCTGGACTCCCCAGATAATTAGGCAAATTTTGTCAACCCTAGAAATACCCACAAAATGCCTATTGTATGTGTGCATGGGTGTTTGCAAGTGCAAACTTTTGTGTTTCCAGTTTGCATGCATAGTATAAAAACGTATTTATGTTACTAGATTTTGTAACAATTGTTAGCATATATTAACATATCAAATAAGACTTGTATGGACATAAATGTGTTTGTGTGTAACTGATTAAATCCTCTGTGCTTAAATGCAACAAGCTTATTTCATTAATGGCAATACTGGAAATCAAACTTTTTTTTTTGGGTCACTGAGAATTACCATGTACAAACACAATGTTACAGTGCTTGATCCTGTTCATTTCCATCACAAGCACCTGCCAGGCACCTCTGAGAAGCTTTCACTACAAATTTTATTGCCCTGCAGGTGTTTCTGTGTGTGGTCCTCAGTGTACAGGATAAGTGTGGCCGCTATTGTTCTTTAAGGATACTTTGATCTTGTATGCTCAAAGTATTGCATAGCTGGATGCCTCCATTCAGTCCCACGCTGGGCTAAGAGGAGCTGTGCAGTTGCAGACAGGCAATCTATAATATTTACTTTCACAACTGCTCCAAATCTCCTGAAACATCATAGGAAGATGGCTCATTAAACTGCAACAGCCTTAAAATTGTATTATGTAACCACAAAACAGAAATCGATATATATGTATGATGGGTGGTAATGAATTGTATTGAGTGGCTTGCAAAGCCGATTTACTGGTGATCATCATAACAATAATAATATTATTCTGATGCTGGTTGGTCATGCTAGTAATTTTTAAGATCAAACTAGGAAGTGATTTCTTCCAACAAGATGTGGAGTGACGGGGCCCAGCTGCTGCAAATAACATGAGGGATGGTTTCTTTCTCCTACAAGTAAAGCCAAGGAAGGCAAATGCAAATCAATCCTATATGTATTTGCTATCTGCTCTGCGGACGTTTTGTGTTAATTCAGTTCTAATCAATACCCAGCACTGTAAGAGCCCAACAGAAAACAACATCAATATAATAACTCACTATAGGTTTATTACTGAACTAAAAGCATGCCACGCTTCTCATTTTTAATAGAGATTAATGACAGGCAAGAAAAAATAGTATTGGCACAAGTGCTGTTCTCCTCTGAGAGACAGTATTACAGGCCCTTATTGATTAGGCTATGCTGTATTATTGGCTATTTTACTTTAGCAGCCTGTAACATATCTTTGAAAGTGTCTTCACACAATGCAGAGCTCAGTTTCACTGCTTTTGCTTACATTTACACAGCCCAATTATTTTGTAGTAGACATAATGACACAAGGGTGGAAGTTATGAAAGGATAGCATGTTCTATTCAGTTTTGAAGGTTGTAGTATACTTGTGAGCATGACTGTAAGTTGACACTCATGGAAACTCAAGAAAAAAAAGTGTAAACCCCTGCTAATTAGAAATTAGGTAAATGCATTTTATTTAGAAAAAGGACATGCAAAAAAAAAGTTTCTTCACAAAAAATTAGAAAAGTTATCCACATCATACTGCAGAGAAGGACCTTAGCTCTTTTTTCAGAGGTCCTACGTGTTCCCAGCCAAGTCAGAGCTACAGTTCACCAATAAGTAAAACTCATGTTCCTGCTGATTGGAAACCTCTACCTCTGACTCAACCAAGGGCATCTCGGGATGTATTGCTAAGTTGATTTTTTGTTGTTTTTATTGCATCATACTGGCAGATGTCAGGGGCATGTCAGGACCCTGCAGAGAAACTGTTCCTTCAACATGGATTGCAAGGGTTCCTTTTTTTCATCATTTTTCGAATGCTCAAAATTTTCTGAGAAATAATAGGAAGATGGCTTATTTAACTGCAAATTGTAATACGTACCCACAAAACATTATAATTATTGTTTTGATGCCGGTTAGTCCTGCTGGTTATTTTTAACAAGCAATGATTTTTGTATACTTGAGGCCAATAAACATTGGTGTAGCGCACTTGAAGGTTTGAGACTAAGGAGCATACGGTTAGTATTAAAAGATTTGTTCACTAATGAACGTCCGATGGATCTTTTGCCACGGTTACAAAGTGCATTTGTTTGCTGGATTCCTCTTCATCATGGGACCTCTGTCTTTACAGTCATGATTTTGGTATACAGAGAATCATTTTCTAATTCATTGTAAATCATCAATTACTTAATTTACGGCGGTCTGCTCGAGCAGTAGTTAACAATCTTTTTGGACCTACGGATCACTAAGTGCACATACTCCGAAACCGCGCATGCGTGGAGAGCCATGTGTCACTCAAAGGGGAAGAAACTACCCCCACAGTGACTTCATAATGCCACAACAAACCCACTCTCCCATCGCAGGTCTAAGCCAGAGACAGAACCACCAAAATTTTCTCACAGACCACCAGTTGGCGACCGCTGTACTAGAGAAGTATTCAAAATGTGTGCAGATCCTGACCTTTACAGACTAAAGTTGAAGATCCCTGTAGGGACCTTCTCCTTTGACCATGTCTCCTTCCATACACATTAGAATTTAACAGTTCTTCTTGGAAAACCCAACAACCTAGTTACATGTACTGTACCTTTAGTGCCATCCCAATAGTTTTAAGAATATTTGACATTTTTCATTACTGATTGATTATTTCTCTTGCTCCCCACATTCACTTCATATTTGAAGATTTTATGCTTCAATCAGGATTTTATTTGCCAGCATTTGGCATCTTTACAGAATATTAGGATAAAAAGATATTTTTAGCATACTAGTTTGGTCACAGTTTTTGTGGGTAAAGGATTAGTGCTTCATAATAAGAGTTGCTGCTAAGTAAATAAAAAAACAAAAATACAAAACTCAAAAGAGCCAACTGTTAAAATCACACACAAAAAAACTTGCTTATCTACATTATTTCTAAATTACCAAAGTGATTTGGGCCATTTGGGTAGCAATAGCTTGTATAGCAGTCTTCCAGAGAGGGCCAAAGGCACCATCAACAAGTAAGGCCTATTTAGCTCAATGAAATGCAAATTTAAAATTTAGGTTAGTCTTAGTCTAAAAATTTGAGTGGAATTTAATTTTGGTATATTCATATATTGAATATTTATCTACTAATTCTGCTAAATTATAGGAATATTATGTCTTCTTGATGCACATTACATTTACACTTACTAAGCGGGGAAAGAAACTTTCAAACATACCTAAAAAGTAAAAGAAAATTTACAATCAAATTACATTAAAGTAGGAACAGTGTTTTGGTCACCCTTTGCCAGTGGACAATTTTGTTCCAGTAATTGATGGGCCAGATTAAAAATCAAACTTTGCCTATGCTTGATGTAAAGCCATGAAGATCGAAGGGACTAAAATGGGTATTTGTATTTACTAACATGCAAGTGGTGGTTATGTACAGAACATCTTAGGCTCTACTGTAGGCTTTAAAAAAAAAGATTTTTTGGCCAACCAGAATTGAAGAAATGACATCCACATGGCTCAATTAAAAGCCCTATCCCTGTGTTAAAACTTTATGAATTGAACATCTCGTAACCAAAACTATAATAATAAACTTCCTAAAATGTTGACCAAAACTATTAGTTATGAAGTGGTGACTTTCCCTAACATCCCCAAGCATCAGGTCCAACTTTTCACAGCGTTCACTATACTTAATTTAGTAGAAAACCATTTTATCTCTCCTCCAGATATTCATGCTTATGTTAATTTGATGCCAATCTGCGAGCCAGGCAGTCAGATAGCTGTCCCCCAGGAAAGATTCCTTAAACACTCACTGTTCACATAAACTTGTAGAATATAATAGCACCCTTGTCCACCGGCCTTTACAGAAGGCGTAGCGTAGACATACATATAATAATATTACACATTTCAGCTAAATAAAAATCAGGGGTCCTGACCCTGTAAGTTTACAATTTACTCTGTGTATAACTGACATAGAAAGAGAAAAGTACTTGGCATCACTTGCAGTCATGTAAAACATGACATAACAGTGGAAATAAACTGACATGGTCCACTCAGGCTGTGCTCTTTCTCATGTAGCTGTAAATCTCCATGGCCTATTTGATCCTTGACCTTTTTCTTTATAATCAGTATAACCTTACTTCAAGCTCATGCAAGGCTAAACTCATTTGCTGTATCGGCTTTTACTACAACTATGTTGGTATGTTGTACTAGATGTGATTATAGTTGCAAAGGTCACTGGTGGTAAATCATTTTTTTCTATCCAGATTAATCCCTGGTATATTAATATATATCCCTAAAATTGTTGTCCAGGAACAACATTTTAGTCATTGGAATACAAACCATACAACACGTCAGCTTGGCATGAGCGAAGCACAGAATGCACTTATGAGATGCTTTTGGTTCAGTGCCTTGCACTTTTCCTGAGGACATCACACTTCATAGAGAATTAATGGCCAAGTGTTGAAATCAAACGTGAGATGCCATTCATAGGCTGAGGGAGAGCAGCCTCCTGCACTTTCCCTTTTGTTCCCACTCTAAGGTTCACATCAAGCTTGGGATCACTTTGCAGACGGCCATGTAATAAACTCTATTAAAGTACTTTTGGATTGGGTGCTCTTCATTTTCCCAGGCAGCTGGGGAGCCTGGCTGCAGATGTAATCTGAACAGGACAGACAGCGTCCACTTTATTTCATACCAACTCTGCCGACGTATCCCTTTCAGGACTTGAATGAGGCTATGTAATCAAGCTACTTAATATTCTAAATTTTCTCTGGAATTTTCAGTTAAGAAAAGGCACACACTTTAACCCCCTGTATAACTATTTAAACAGCATGCATTGAAACTATTGCCTCTGACCTTTCTCAGGGGCTAACAATTTAATAATTAGTTGTGACAAAAGATGAAATACATTCCAGTATTAAGAAATTGATATTTATTTAAGATACTAGATTGGGTATCATATCGGGTATTTCATGCTTTTTTTTTAAGTAGTTTTTTTTTATTTGAACATATGTCAGCCATATATATTAAATCCAATCTAGAACAATCATTTATGCATTTCAAAGTTCAATGCAAAAAAGCATGCAATCTTACCTAGGTAGATGGTATTGTCTACTGGATAGTAGATGATACCTCTGGATGCTTTTGATATATATTTTTTCATACTATAGCTTGAATTTACTATTCTATTTTATTCTATTCAAGGAATCATCTAAGGTGTGATTTTTATGATCTAATGATGCTGGACATATAATCTTGACATGGACCTCCTTTATTATTATCCTCTGATTTGCTTAGTTCCTCAATATCTCCATATTGGATGGCAAGAGTTTCAAAAGAACAAAATGTAACTTCTTGTTCCTGAATGGTGTGCTGCTCTCCATTTTTTCCCTTAATAAAAAATTAAGATAAATGGTGATCAGGTACACTTTTGATCTAGACTGCATCTCTTGAGACTTTCTCAACCTTTTTAACATGGAGTAACCCCTTGAAATAACTTTCAATTCACCAAGGAACCTCTTCTATAATTACTATATCCACAAATCACAAGTCAGTGGGAAAAATGCTTCTCACATTGCTGGACAGTGGCAAGATTATCACCCTTACAGATAGCAAAAAGGATCATTGGTGTCACCTAAACTAACCTTGGAGGCACACTTCTCATCACCCCAGGAACCCCTAGCAACCTATTGAGAACCTAGGTTCAGAAAAACTGGCCTATGAATATCTTTTCAATACTGTGAACACCATATAACAACATGGAAAGTACTGTTTTTAATATTGAAAATAGAGATCATCATAAAAGTGGTGAAAAATCTTGTCTTTTAAATGTATTACCATTTTTAAAAATAGGGTGAACAAGTGCTATTTGTGTAAAACATTTTTGCAGCACTTGATAAATGACCTGAGGTTTCATTTATGTTAGACTAACAGATATTAACATAAAGCAAAGTTTCAGAAGGTTTAACAGTTATTAAAAATACATCAAAAGGACAGAGTAAAGGCTTTTGGCAAAAAGTAACTTTATAATAAAAAAAGAGAAGAAAGGGATGCAAAGATAACTTAGCTACCTGAAATAATATCTTACTGTTACTTTGTAGTAATAATAGTTGACATGACTGTGTGGCAGGTCTTTAAAGTTTAAATAAACAAAGTCTCCTTGTATCTTGAATTATACTTTTTTAATTTCCAAAAACAGATTTATTTGTGGGAAACCTTTGTTATGCACACTAGCAGAGATTGAAGATTGGGCCTCTAAGGTCAGTGTGTCCTTGACTGGTCATGTACAAACTCAAATCTTATAATGCTTAATGAATAGGCTCCTATAAGACTAGCCTTCTGTTGTTCATAAAGATTGTAATGTATTATCTGCTGTAAATGCCAGGTAACTTTAGTGAGCACAATCAGTCTCAATATCGAAGAACTTGTAAGAACAGACAAGCAGCATCTTTAAGGTCATTGCAAATATTGTGTTACTTTTCACGAAACCCAACCTCAGTCCTTTCAGATGGGTGGTCTATTTAACCCTCCTTGGGATTCAGTTTGTTTTACAATGTTTTATGAAGCTATTGAATGTAATCCACTTATCTATTGGCACAGATCTTTCCCTGTGATGACAATTTGTTTCTCAACCATGGAGGTTTCTGGAGGGAAAACTTGCGTTTTATGAACCAAAAATTAAATACCCAATAGATATTAATGCTGCATTCTTATTAAAGCATTACAATATATTGATGAGCACTATTGAAGCTATGTCCAGTGATTAAAAAAGGCCAAAATACAAGATTGCTTAAAGCTTTCTCGGCTTGGGCTAAAACAACAATGGATATGCCTGGAGATTTTTAAAAATGGAAAAATATGGAAAAAAATCTTGCAGCTATTCTTAACAAATTTGCCTGTACTGCCCCTACAGACTTGTCAGCTCACCTATCTAGCTGTGGTCCTTGGTAGGGTCAAGTGGCATCCAGCTCCATTTATCTCACTTGTGTGTGAAGGAATCAGGGCTTTTTAACACAGATGAGTTAGGTGATGAGGAAGGTAAATTATTTGTCAGTTGTGTGGGGTGGGGGGGGAGGAAAGGTCGGTGAAACCTATAGTTGGGCTTTACCTAAGGGTACGTACACCCTTGCAATTATTATTGTTGGAGACGAATAACTAACGATTGATTGCCCGATAAAAAGTGAACAATGACAACGATGAATGAGGAATGTCACTGGAGATGAACGACCATTCCAGCGAATCTGCAATCGTTATCTATTGTGTGTATGGTCATTCAATGATTGTGGATTGTTCTGCAGTACATTTTCTCTGGTACATGTCATTTCCTGCATCATTCAAACAATTGTATCTAGTGTGTGTACATTATTGGTGGATTATATTTGAACGATCGTATGGTTTCAGCATGTACAGAATCATGCAATATGCGATCATTCAAAATAATCGCGAATAATCATTGATCTGTCGTTAATCGTTCATTTTCCAATGATAATTATTGGTATATACTAGTAATCACTACATATCTGTTTTTGTCAAGGGTGAAGAAACAAAATCAGCCAAAATGAAACCCATTAACATTCATTCATTTCTACAGATATTTAAAAAACACATAGACAGTCATATGATCTAATACATATATACATTATTTAGCTTCTCACATTGCACTGAAACTGTGCTTTACTGCTCTGACTTTACAGTTAGTGGTGGTTGCATCTAATAGTAGGTGATTCCGACTTAAATCGGAGCTATTCAACTTGGAATCTGAGCAATCTAAGTTGTGATCTGACATTACTGTTGTTTTTGACAGATAGGGCAACCCATCCTTCAGAAGAGGACAGTTATTATAGTTCACATTTGCTGGGCTATACAATATATGTAGATAAAAAGGCTCATTAAAAAAATTTCTATTTTTACTTGAAATTTCCAAATCAGAATTCTCAGCTGATCTGACCATGTTTGATCCATGTTGAGCACCTTTACTTATGATATAGGTCTATGGCCCTGATTTACTAAAGTTCTCCATGGCTGGAGAGAATACACTTTCATCTGTAAAGCTGGGTAATCCAGAAAACCTGGAATGGATTTCATAAAGGTCATTAGCTATTTGTTAGCAAATGTTTTCTATCCTGGACTAGATCCATTCCGGTTTGGCGGATCACCCAGGCTCCACTATGAAAAAATAATTCGGTCCGGCCTTGGGAAATTTTTTTAAATCAGGGGCTATGAGTCAGTGGACCCACTAAATAAAACCACCACATGATTTGGTTTGATAAAAGAGAGACAGTGGCAACTTTTGGTTTTAGAGCAATGTGAGCTACATTATGTCTGTAGACTCATCTGATAATCTTTGTATGCATAACAATAGGAAAAAAAAACTAAAAAGCAAGCTTGTAAAATCTAAAACTAGTATTGACAATGCCTAAATTTTTCAGTGAACCTGACCTTTTCCAGGGTTGGCTTCATTTTAGGCTCCTTTTTTTTAAGAAGTTTTACCTTCTTTTTGCTCCACACTTTTGCATTTGGTCAAGTGGAATGTGCAGAGGAGGCCCTGCTTAAGCTTCAATTCATGGCTTATACCTGACACAGGACTGAGGACTCCTTCCATCTACACGTGAAAGGGCTAGGTTTCTTAAGTAGCTGTCATGTGGATGAAAAGCACCAACAATTTTTATTAGTTCCCAGAATTACAGCACAGTGGCAAAACAGTGAAGATAAGATTAGTATACGATGCAGGACCATTGTTAGTATGAACTTGTTGCTTTGTCTTAGGTAAAACAAAGGTTTGGTTTATAGTGAACAACATCAAATATGCAGTAACAAAACCACACTGCATAAAGATAACCATACTGTATATCTGCAGAATGAGATCATCTACAGTACTATTGCATCTGACAGTACTATTGCATCTGACAAGTGAAGCAGGGTGATCCAGCAAATGTGGTATGGATCTGGTCCAGGACTGAAAACATTTGCTAACAAATAGCAAAAGACTTTTAAAAACATTCCAGGTTTGCTGGATCACCCAGCTTCACTGAATAAAGTGTATCTTCTCCAGTCTTGGAGACCTTTTAATAAATCAGGGCCCCTGTTCTATTTGTTGGATAGAAAGTTGTGTGTGGTATACAAATATTCCCAATTCTTTCTGTAGATCTGTTTGTTCCTTTGCATCTCTCCTGCTTCTCTAATACTGCTCCAGACTGTATTAGATTTACAATTATCAGGCAACTTTGACATAGTAAAGTAAAGCCTTGCTTTTACCATGATACATAGTGTAGAACAATGCATGATAAATCAGTAATGGAGAAAAGATCAGCAAGGCAACCAAAGACCATACTTGGCTTGTTGGATCACCCAGCTTCACTGATGAAAGTGTATCCTCTTCAGCCTTGGAGAGCTTTAATAAATCAGGCCCTTAGAGTGAGATATTTTTTCAATGCAATATAAACACCATGCATGCTCCACGGAAATTTGAAAAGACAATGTCAAATTAGTTTTATGAGAAACTGGTAGACACACATAACAAAGCTTTATAACAAAATAGTAATTGTCATTGTCAAATGAAATTTAATGATTGACTGACTGGTAGAAATAGATCTAATATTTACAGTTATAAAAACTTACAATAGAAAAATAATAACAATTCTGATACTGTTTTATTAAAAATGAGATAAGACATAGAAAAAATGATAAGAACAAAAAGGGGAAAAAAATGAGGTGGAACAAAAAAAAATGATGTGACAGAGAAGGCAATTGGTGGGGTTTATCTGCTAAGGAAATAAAGACTGTTCACTTAGTTTGGTGAAACTTCAAATATGGGGAAGCTGTGTTCACTTTGAACATTTTTTTTCATTCAGATGACTGGATGGCCTTGATTTACTAAAGCTCTCCAAGGATGGAGAGAATACACTTTCACACTTCAGTGAAGCTGGGTGATCTAAAAAACCTGGAATGGATTTCCTAAAATCATTTGCTATTAACTAGCCAATGTTTTGAATCCTGGACCAGATCCATTCTGGGTTTGCTGGATCGCCCAACTTCACTGATCAAAGTGTATTCTCTCCAGCCTTAGAGAACTTTAATAAATCAGGGCCAGTAACTGAAGTCCATACATTTACATTGGTGTTTCTTGGGGCCCCCATTACATAGTGGCTACTAGGAGAGATGTATATTTAGGGTCAGTGTAGTGTTCCTCAGAATTCAAAGTCAATGGGAGTTACAAACAATAGAAAATAGATGCTGCCAGTTGCCCTTCTTGGTGGCACCGGAGCCCAAAATATGCAGGCAGCAATTTTCAGAAAAAAGTTGTATGCTTCTCAAGGCTTTATTTTCATAGTGTGTAATTTTACAACAATGAACTTTTGGTTGCTTGTAAAAACAGAAAAAAACAATAACACTTCCTCAATTTGCAGCACTTCCTGGTAATGACAAATCTTACCCACCCCATCCTGGCTTCTGTACATTCCTTTAAGCCAATAAGATGGCCAATATTAGTTATGCAACAAAGAAAATGTGTGCAGGGGCAGGAGGTAGTAGCAAGCTTTATTATTACCCAAACATATGGGAAGTTTGCTGGCTGATGCAACAGGGCTTGGAGGTTGCTGAGGGCAAAACTACACACCGTTGTAGAGGTGGCACCCTTTTTCTTGCCACCATCATCCTTTTTCTATTTTTCCTTGATAGTTTTCCTATTTCACTTTACTCAAATTTATGTTTTTGGTCTTCTTTGTATGCTAATTACTTCACCACAGACTAATAAAGAAAATGTTATTGCCTGCACTGTATTCTTAAAAGGGTTTTTATTTTTTTCTATAGACAGGGTCTCTTTAAATATATTATCAAATAAACAATTTTTGAAAAAAGCCAAGGACAACTAGTTACCTACAACCACAATTAACTATACTGCTTGCTAAATGTATCGGTAAATATGTTTTTTTCCCTTTAGTGAGGCTTAGTCACTCTCAACTAATTTATCCCTTGCTACTTTGTAGAACAACAATATGATGCAGACAAAGCAGCATTGTGAATTTTTCTGGCATTTTTCTTGCATTGTGAATTTTTCTGGCATTGAGCTAGTTACTATTTTTTTTCTTTTAGATTAGAGAGGAAGATGAAGATGAAAAGACAGATCAATGACATTAAAGTTCAGACCTTTTCTTTAAAGTCTACTTCTTGGGCACTTGTCCAAAAATGTTCTTTCTATTCAAAACTTCAACTCGTTGTTAATTAGCATTAAATGAAAATAGAAACAGAATCTTTTCCCATCAGGAAGCACCACTCCAGTTTGTCCTGTGGTCAACAATAATCACCATAATGATATCCCCTATTAAATGTACAGTTTTATTATTTTGGCACCTTATAACGTTTTTTTTTTATTATAAATAACAATAACATCTTAGTTCAACATACAAAGGGGTGCTGAAAAGTTCCTGGCTTTGCCCCCTTCCAGATGAAATAGAAAAATGAGTGTGGCATATGGCAGCCTAATTTCTAAGTATGTAACTGTGCAAATATCAGGTCTTTGCAGTTCTTAAAACTGTTTTTTCTTTTAGTGAGAAGCTGTGATGGCAGAGGTACAAGCAAGTTTCACGTCATTGAAGTTACTGCCGTCATGATGTTTTTGTTTCTCCAGGGAAAGGAAGGACACTTATCCCCCAGTGTTTGTGACATCTCAGTGTGAATGCCCTTTGCTGACTTTCCCTGGAGAAAAAAAACTTCATGACGGCCCGTAACTCCAACGACGTGAAACTTGCTTGTGCCTCTGCCCGCAAAGACCTGATATTTTGCACAGTTACATACTAAGATATTAGGCTGCCATATGCCCCCACACAAATTTTTCTATTTCATCTGGAAGGGGACAAAGCCAAGAACTTCTCAGCACCCCCTCGTATGTTATAAACCAGAGCTACTTAGGGCTCCCAATATAGGCTAAAATATCAGTTTGCCTGGAGGTCACTTAGAATAACAATACTATTATTATTATTATCTTATCTGAACATATATTAGAAAAAAGAGATACTTAGAGTTCCCTCTAATAGATAATCCAAAAATTACTATAGATAACACAATAACAAATATAAGGATTTTAAAATCTAGGCACATAAAAAAATGAACTACAACGCAAACCTCCTTACTGGAATACATTATATTTTACCTTTAACCCTACACCTGGACTCCACAATATCTTGCTCCTTAATGTCATTGAAAATGAATACATAAACTGGCTAGGTCAGCCTGGAAAGTTTCCATATCTCCGTAGTTCCCACTCTATGTTCACTTCTTTCCTTCTTAAGGAATTACAATTCATTGGAAAAGTAAAATCAAATGAAGAAAGAAGACAACAATTGGTTATGCTGCAGCAGTGAAATACTGCAATGCACTGTTGATGTACTAAGCTTGATGATAAGTGACAATAAGAAGCATTGCAACTTGAGATGAAGGCCAGGGTGAACATATGCTCCCATAATGCTATTAAATGGGGATTGTGGGAAAGGGCATAGGAGGATAGCAAGGCTTAGAAGATAACATGGGCGGGGACCCACTGGACATCACTAGAATATCAAATGGCACTAAACTTTTTAAAGCACTCTAGAAAGAGAAACTCAGTGATAGTAATTAGTGAATTATTATTGTTATCTATATTGATGGACCCTACACAAAATCAGACTTTCACTGGTTGCATTCATAAAAAATAAATTATTGTATTTACTAAAAGAAAATAAATTATTAATCCATTTGTTAATACAGAATCATAAATGCTTGGGTATTTTGTAATGCCTAAAGTTCAGATTTAACCTGCAAATGCATATAAAGGTGTTCAGAAACAACATGCTATTGAATAAAGGCCTATTCAGTATGCAAGCGTGACACATTGTAATGAGTAGATATTGAAATGAGAAAATATTTAGTTAGGGATTGGTTAGTTAGGGAAAATATTTAGTTAGGGACGTGGCTAGCTATAAGGAGCTATAAGGCTAGCTATAAGCAAGTAATATATTTTATTTACATGATGCTCTGCTAAAATTGAGACGTAGGTACTTTGTCTTTTCCTTTGGTGACCACCACAATAGACACCTGTTTTAATAAAGCTCTCCAAGGCTGGAGAGAATACACTTTCTTCAGTGAAGCTGGGTGATCCAGCAAACCTGGAATGGATCTGGTCCAGGACTCAAAACATTTGCTAGAAAATAGCCAATCACTTTGAATGAATTTATTCCACGTTTGCTGGATTACCCAGCTTCACTGATGAAAATGTATCCTCTCCAGCCTTGGAGAACTTTAATAAATCAGGCCATTAGACTTAAAAATGAATCATAAGCAGTGGATAAGAAAGCATGTATTTATGGAAATATATTTGGCTTGGGCTATGGAATGAATGTCCAAGAATAAGCTCACTCCATTACAGTGCAAGCATTTTGCATGGGAACATCATCGTTTAGCTGGTTCATTGTTAGGCGTAAATGATATAAATGACTGGTGGCTAGAAATGGGAGTTAGACCATATGTTCTCCTAATATTGGGTCTGTCAACTGCTGGGTGGCAAATCAGAGCAGAACAAGTTGCTTAAATGGCATTCCCAACAATAGAGGTACTGAAAATTGATATAGGGGCAAACCTTGCAAATAAATTTTATTTTAAAGACTTCTGAGCCTGCTTTTTTTCTAAAAAAGGGCAATGGGAGCCATAAAATGTCTTGGAGAATATACAAATGCAAAAAGTTTTTCTGAAAAATAACAGAGGATGAGGAGAGGATGTTTTCATGTGGCATAGAGAAAAATGTTGAAAATCCACAAATCCTTTAAATTACATGCTTGGAAGATGCCCTAACCCTACATAGGGTTCAGTTTTCTAATAAAACCAAACCAAACATGGGGTTCCCTTCATAACAACCAGACCCGTATACAGACATTCAGCCTTTGGAAAAATCAACTTATTACAATAAAAACATAAATACATACTTATTGATACAGCATCAATCACATTACATAGAGATTTAAATCCATGCCAATCATAATGACCCATTGACCCATCAAAGTTTAAGCACCACACAAATGATAGGTTCACCTGAATGCAGTTCTGTTCCCTACTGCGGCTATCAAATTATAAGTAGGTGATTGACAACATGTAAAACTCATACTGCATCATAGACAATACACTTATTCTTCCTGGATTACTCGGTTTTGTCAGGTGAAAATGATGTTAAAATGTTAAAAACTGAACAGAAATCTAACATGGTGTTTATTTCTAAATGTTTTCAAACAGGATTTACATTAACAATGCAATTGAAAGTTATGTGATTCTCTGATAAAAACAGAAATAAACCTCTCAAAGTCATGATAAACTAAAGGCGGCATTGTGCAAAGAAAGAGTTTTTATGTTAAAGTATGGGCTTATGTAAAGTGTCCATTTTTGATGCAAATAGTGCTCAGTGGAGTGTTATCCAATAAGAAACATATAATTAATCTGCAACCATCTCCTTTGCATCTAAAAGAGCTTTCAAAGTTTCACTTCTGAATAAACTTTGGGACAGTCACATTATTGAACATCCAGTCCTTGGTAATTAATAACAAGGCTGCAGACCTTTTCCTAGTACGAAAATGAGAATTTTGCCCTTCTTAAGAGCTTCAACTGGGTCAGGACGTTCTCAGAATTTACATTTCAATTAAAAGAGCAAACAATAATAACGCATTATGCCAACAGAGAGCCGTTCCTCCTGAGGGAAGTAAACCGATATTCACTTTGCAAATGAAAAGTCCCTTCATGTAAGAAGGGCCACACATCAGGTGCAACTTATTGCCTGCTTGGATTTGAAGTCCTTTAAGTAAGTGGATGGCTCTGCTGCAAGGTGTCGTATTAACACAAGGCACGCATCTGGCCTCGGGGTAAAGCTCAGCCAAAAGTGACCCTGTGTGTAGCTGTGTAAGTTGCTGGATTAAAGAAAACAAGCTTTTACTCTACAAAATGAATTCTGTGGTGGGGATAACTGCTGCCTGTGATACTGTATACAAGCAAACAGTGTTGTGTTTGTGATCTTTTCCGCCAAGTACTTGGATTAGTTTACAACAAGCACCATTTTATGTGCATTAATCCATCTATTTAGTGATCGAATGCTCTCAATTTACTTAGAAATCATTAAAGAATACGTTAAAAATGAAAGTTTGATTAGATTTTAGACGTTAACTAACCTAATGATTAATGAGACTTGTGTACTCCTTTATAATATTACAAGATTTCTGTACAAGAGTTCAAAGACTTGCCTACCTATTGTGATTCGTTTTTTGCACATCCCGTATTTTTTACGATTCTAGCAAAAGCAGCAGGTGAAATAAAACCAGGGCAAGCTTTCTACTCTGCCAACATGTTCTGTGGACATTTATAGCAGGGTTGGCAGGGGTGGTACACTGCTTTCCATATATCATTTTAAATTGTCGCTGCATATTTCTAGTTCACCCACTCAAGGTCTATTCATTAAGAACTTCTTCAAGAATTTGTCCAAATATTGTTCCAGATGCAGACTTGGCAACTACAGAGCTACACAAGAAACCTCTAGAACGTATGGGCTACTTTATAATAGTTGTTGGTTAGGCAGCTCCTGGGACCCCCATCAGCTGTCATGTTTTTTTTATTATAAACTTGCCATGCTCCTGGTTTTATGCCCTCTTGGTATCAGGCAGCAAGGATTTCCTTTATTATTGCCTTGCTGACACGGTCTCCCCATATTTTGTGTAGCTAGTTGATCTTATTAGTGTGATACTAAGAGAGTCAAAGAATGGCACAGGACAGAAAGTCAAAGATGGCACAGGGCAATTGCCACAGCATCCATAAAGTATAAAACTGAAGTATTACTTCCTGTTAGAGAAGGATTAGTAAGCATCATGGTGCTTGGAACTCTAGATCCTATTTATTGGTGTTTAGAATAATTATAAGAAGCCAGTAGGTGATTTGGCTCAACAAAATCAGCCCATGATGTATATATCAATGTTGACTGGTTGCACAGTTGTTCCAAAATATGTTTCAGATTTTATTTTTTAGATAGCTAAAGACATTGTAACATTGTAATACACAATTTAGGACGTTTACTATATGTAATAAAATTAGACTTGCTTTCTTTGATACACACAAACAGGTTAATCCAATCACTTGATGTACAGAAAAATAAATTTTATCCCAGAATAAGAAGATCCCAATGGAATCCTGCTTTTATTTATGGAATAGATGAAGGAACAGGCTAGTTGGAACTTTCGGGAACTCTAAGCATCATATACACTTCTGCTCTTGTGTTCTTGATCTGTCTTTTCAGTTAGTCCGGATAACAATCCGCAATTAATAATGTTAGGGTTTATGATCCAGCATGGGTCAGCTGAAACCTTATCCACTTTCTCACAGACTTTCTACTCAGCCAATTTGAAATAATCCAGGAATAGGCACCTTCTACTTCTTCCAATGCGAAACCCAGCAGATTCTCTGAAGCAGTCCACAACAAGCAGTCGGAAGAATTCTTTCAGAAATTCATCATGGGGCTGTTGATGGATAATTTGATGGCCCTGATTTATTAAAGCTCTCTAAGGCTGGGGAGAATAAACTTTCATCAGTGAGGCTGGGTGATCCAGATAAACTGGAATGGATCTGGTCCAGGATAGAACAATTACTAACATTTGCTAACAATTAGCAAATGACTTTGAAAAAATCCATCCCAGGTTTGCTGGATTACCCAGCTTCACTGACGAAAGTGTATCCTTTCCAGCCTTGGAGAGCCTAAATAAATCAGCCCCAATGTCTCCAGCCTTTGCTATTTTTCATTTTTTAAGAAGACCCACTCCAAAGCCTTTTGTTTCTACTGTTAGTCCTTGGTAAAATTTTAGGAATGCTCCTCCTCGGCTGTCTCTGCTATGAGACCTAAATCATCTTTTCTTAGGAAAAAAAAATCTTCTTTCCTTTCTGTTTGTTTTTGTTAGGAAGACCCTTTAAAGGCATTTTGCCTGATCTTTCAGGCTTGTTGGTACTGCTATCCAAATAAGGCACCATGGACTAAATAAAATGTTGTGTAAATGTACTGTATACAGAATGGCAGACACTCTACTTTTTGGTGACTGAGACAGCTAGAAATTCTTTGCGGTACCTTCAAATGCCATGCAAATGGGGTGCCACAAGGTTTCCTGAAACCATAATGGTGTTTGAATATGGGTTTAGCCCATATGTTTTGGACAGAACAGCTCTAGAACTGCAGAGAGACATGTTCTAAGAACATCATATATAACATATAGTTTTATTAAAAAAAAGTCCCAGGCTGTCGGCCTACAAACGGTGCATGATGTGCAAACAACCAGTTGTTGTTGGTAAATTGCCTTCTACCTCACCTCATCCCAAAATACAAAATATACTTCTCAATGGACTATGGAAAGCAGTTTGCATTGCACTGTTGCATGTAGATGACATATTTAAAACTGAACAGGCACATAGTCAAATGCACAGTTAAAATAAATACATGGAGCCTGTTTCACCTGCCACAGAATATAATTATAATATAATTGTGCTCAGCTAGAGTTGAGCTTTAAAATTTGAAAAATGAAGTAAAGCTTGCTTAAAGGGTCTTCTGTAACTCGATAACTCCTGATTTCTTGTTTGATCCCTGTGATCTTTACAAATGCATTGATTTCAAATCTGTTTTATTTCCTTAAAAAAAAAAAAAAAAGCTTTCTTTTATGTTGACCCAACCTGGGAACATATGTAAATCAGACTTTAGTATTAGAATTGTGCTCAAACATCTCAATTATTTTAATATATATATTGTCTGTGGGGGGTAATGTTATGATCTGGGATAGCTTTAGTTGGCCAGTAATATCTAAAAGTATAAGTAAAAAAAAGTAATTTACTACACTTTAAGTTTAATTTTAATTTTGCATAAAGTAGTGAATGATTAAGACCCCCGACAGGATTTTTTATTGTCCTGGCCCCAAGGGACTAAAGAGATTTCCTTCACTTTCTCTCCTAGATATACATTACATACAAGAATAAGTAGATTTTTCTATGGTAAAAAGATATCCCTCCTAAATAGTTGTCACTGCTTCGGGACATGAAAAACCTAAATTTGAATTAGTCTCTTGCAATAGCAAAGCTCAGACTGAGCAAGGAAGAAGCAGCAAAATATCTACTGATAGGAGCTGATACGAATAAGGAGCGGAGTTAGAGAAAAATGAGCTCATAAGTGTTCACTACTTCTTTAAGTTCTAACTATAGGCATGGTAGCGACAAAACCTGTAGGTATTATTAAACTTCAGCAAAATAAATACTTAAATATAGTTTATCTGTCATCAAGACTGTGCTATGTTGCAGAGCTGTGTGAATCTCAATAACAATTAAACAGAAGTACAGATCCTTTGGACAGGTAATGCAGCCCTCAGTTATGTGTTTCATCCAAATCAAAAAAAAAAGAAAATGTAAGTTTTGAAATGGCCTGACCAGAGCCCAGACCTAAATCCAATAGAAAATCTGTGGGTTACCTGAGGAAGGCTGAAAAAGGCTGTGCACAAGATATGCCTTCACAATCTGACAAATTAAGAATACTCTTGCAAGGAAAAGTGGGCAAATATTAGCAAATTAAGGTGTGCCATGCTGATAGACTCCGACCCAAGAAGACTTAATGCCATACTTAAATTAAAACGTGCTCCTATAAAGTAATGTTTGCTGAATTCTGACACCCTGACTGGGATCTATGACCAAGCATGATTTTAGTTAATTTTAATTTAAGTTAAAACTAGAAAAAAAAAGAAAAATTGTTAGAAAAGTCAGTGAACCAATATAATAAACAGAAAAGTGATTCCTCCTGGGTTGTTTCTCTATACAAGATTTGCACAACTAATATATATATATATATATATATATATATATATATATATATATATATTCCTTACTGCAGTGGATGATGTCATGCTTCATCCATTAGGAATCTGGGGAGTGCTGTCTAACCCAAATCTTGTGATATGATATTCTAGCATAGAAACATTTTCCTAAAGATTTGGGCTACTCAGCATTTTCCAAGATCTTGCCAGAAAAACATGACAACAGTCCCTGCAGTAGGGGAAGCCTGGAGGTAAGTTTATTACATAACATATATTACATTTTCTCCCTACAGGGTTTTCTCTTTTCATTTAATGCAGCATTTCTGTATGGAGGTCAAAGAAAATAAGGATTTTGTGTTTTTTTAGGACCAGGTTGATTTTTTAGGAAGAACAGAAATCACATTTCATCCTATTAAATAACTGAAGGGTTAATAGCAGTTTAAGGTCTGATGCTGGATTTCTTGGTTTTGCTCACAAGTAAATTCACCCCATGTGCTCCCATTGGAGATATCCTGAGGCACCAAACATATTTATTTAATAATCGGTTTAATACGTAGTTCACTTATGTTTTCAAATATGCAGGCAAAATATCTGACATTCGTAAAAATTACATATTCATTTATTCTGAAGATTTAAAACCTCTTTTCTATTCCAGGAGGTCTGAGCGCAGTAATGAAATGCACTCAGCTTTTTGTGACTCAATGAAATGAATGGTTTATCTGATAACACAACATGAAATGTAACAGAAACTCCAAAATTACAATACCATATTCCGTATGTGTTCCAGCAGAAAAAGTTGTCAAGGTGTTGCATTACCACACATTAGGCTCATGATTTTATTGTTTACTTTTTAAATAAAGGATATTTTTCACACTTTTTCTTTTTAGGTTGTTTCTTTAATTTCCTGTGTATTAACCAATTTAATTTGAGGGTTATTTAATGAGAAGACAAAAAGTCTAAATAAAACCACTCCATGGTTTAAAGTGATTGTATGTTGCCCTTGAGTTTGTGGTGATGGTGAAAACTTAGCTAATAACTGATAACTCCAGGCCTCCTTTAAATGTGCAGCCTGAACTTGTGGGGTTTGCTGTTACTGGGGTCATAACAAATTACTGCATAGCTGCAAACTGCACCACAGTTCAACATGTTTGCATGTGTTGCCTATGAATTTTCAGAGGTGGTGCAGTTTTTCCTCCAGAGAAATAGTACCTGCATAGGCTGAAGCAACATGTTGCATACAGAAACCACATTGCACCCACAGCACAAATGGAGGTTTGTGCCAACATGTGCACAAAGTGATTGAAGACTGTTTCCATTCAGTTGAATGGGAGCAGTTGGGAGTATGGTTGGGGCAATGTGGCCATGGGGTAAACCATAACATATGAAATTAGCTTTACTGTTCTTTCTAGAGTTCTAGCAGCTAGCATTTTCTCACTTTTCTATACTTTCTTTTTTCTCCATAATGTTTTAAAGATGAGGTTGGGGTGTGCTTTGTAGATAGTGACCTCATGAAATGGAATAAGTTAGAACAAAATGATAAAGTCATTTTTGGGGCCCAACTCTTTTCCATCAATATTATGTATAACTTGAACATTCACATGGTTCAATAGATTTTCAGCTTGGTCATATTTTAAATAGGTAAGTAAGTCAGACAAATACTGCACTTGGTTTTATGTGTTCCATATTCATAATGAAAATCTATGTTGACTGAAAACATGTCTTCATGGACTTCCAGTGTGTTGATATAGTAGATTTGATGGATCCTAGGACAGTACTGAGATATAATATATAATAACGTAGCCACCACATCTAATGACTGGTGATCTATAATAGATCACTTGTTTGTACATACAAATATACAGTATACATCTCCATTTTTAGTAGCAAGAAAAATGCAATCAGAAAAAAATTGGATGAACAGAAATTTGATAAAAGTCTTTATGGAGAATGAAGCTCCTGAAGTTTAAAAAATGTAAATAAAAATTAGCCACAGAATCAGGCCTTGTGGAATCAGAGGGTAAAATGTCCCTGTTGAGTTGAACGCTAGTCTGCAATTGTAAAAAACAAAAACAAAAAACAACATGACAGGCATAGGGAAGACTCGTGGCAATGTGCTACACGTGAAATGCATCAGTCTGTGCCGGCCATTGAAGATGGCCAAAGGTGCAAAATATGGATGAATACTTTTAAAGATTGAATGGGAGGAAGTTATAAATAGCTTAAATCTGTTTTAGAATGGAAGGGTAGTTTTTTTAGTTGAGGAACCTTGCTGATACTTATATTGTCTGCAAGACCACATCAAGCCTAAAAACAATGATGAGTATTATTATTACACAGTATTTATATAGTGCCATCATATTACGCAGCGCTGTACAGAGTCCATAGTCATGTCACTAGCTGTCCCTCAAAGGAGCTCACAATCCAATGTCCCTACCATAGTCATATGTCTTTAATACATTCTAAGGTCAGTTTTTAGAATGTGGGAGGAAACCAAGGTACCCGGAGAAAACCCATGCAAACACGGGGAGAACCTGCAATCTCCATGCAGATGGCACCCTGGCCGAGATTCAAACCAGGGACCTAGTGCTGCAAAGACCAGCGCTAACCTCTGAGCCACCGTGCTGCCTATATCCAAGAAAAAAAAGCACTAAGCACAAAAAAAGTATTAGGCTGTATTGGAAAAATTGTTTTTGGTAATAATTTGCTTTATATACCTGCACCAGATTTCATTTTCATCATTACACCTAATGGAAGGCTAGTTTAAATGAACAGATAATAGGATGTTAGAGGTTCCCTGCTCTTTCCATTATAGCCCATTGCTTCCTCAGTGGCCAACAGGAATAAGTGTGAGGTAGGTGAGGGTAGGCAATCTCCACCATTACAAGGAAGTACCAGGGGTTTGCAGTTATATTATAGCAGCTTTATTTTTTTTCTTTAAGTGACAAAGTAACTTTAAATTACATTGTGTGAATATACTGATTATTATGACAGTTTTCACACAATTCACACTATTTTCTAACAATAGCTGTGTAGCCCTACAGCAAGAAATGACAGTATGTTCCCAAGTATCTAATTCTGCTTTGAATAAATAAAAGATTCAGATAAAAGTGAAGGACCATGGGTTAGGGACTAGGCTGACAGTTTCCTTACTTCTTTCTGTACAATTTACAACAGTGAGGGTTACAATCAAGGTTTAAGGAGTCATGTTTGGATTTATTCAAATGGATAACATACACTGAGGAGAAAAAACTTTTGTAAAAAAAAGTTACCATATATAATGATGAGGATAGTCAACTAGTTTAGAGAAAAAAAGGAGCAATGAGGAGATAAAGAGGAGCTATGAAATTTAATGAATGATTGTTGAGTTATCTTAAATAATATGTCTGAATGTTAAAAAATGATTGCAAGCTTCTCTGCTGGTAATGGTACTTCTAGAGTTTGGAACCGTCTTACCTTCTTCCGTAAGTTTCTAATAGTTGAAAATATTGTCACTTTTTTGACAAACACAATGATGTTACTAGTGTTCTTTCAAAATATTCAAAATATATTCTCCTAATTTGCCTAACCAGCAAACCATTATCACTGTTACTTACAATCTTGTACTTCCTTTAAGACCTAACCTAGCACCAGCATATGATAATAGGACCATTATGTGTTCTTTATGGTCAGGTCAGGTTTGTATCCCTGGAGCCTATTGGTGAAAAATAAATTAAACTACAGTGGCCAGTATAAGGAATTATAGGGAAATATATATTAAAGGGGGAAGTTTTTCCCCCAGAAGAAAGGATAATCATCATCAGCACCCAAAGCAAGACTCAGAACATGTTATTGTTTTAATGGTTCTAACTTGGTTTATGATAAAATGCATATAAAAGAAGACTTTATTCCTATGGCTAATAGGAAAGCATGTGTGGTCAATGTCTACACATGATACTCTTTGTCACACTTGGAAAGACAGAACCAGTGGGGGGCGCTATGGTTTGCTTAATTGTGGTGTGAGCCATAAGAAGGGCAAAGGGGCAAAATCAAAGCATGAGTCTGGTTTTCTCCAGAGCCTCTAGAGGTGAGGTGTTGTGCTGCAGCTAGGTTGCGGTCCTTTGGCACACCAGGGCTGGGAGAACAATGTGGGATACCAAATAGGCAGGAAAAGAATGGTCAAATTTTCTGTGTTAATAAGATTGCTATATTTTCTCACATGCTCAAAAAGCACTGGTAATGAATTAAACATTTAGTGCCAAATTGAGGTGGGTTCATGCTTTAGGGTGAAGGGCATATAGGTTGGTATGTGTATGTTTGATGGCTATAAAATCATGGACAGCATAGCAACTCATTTGTAAGGTGTACTAGAATAGATCATTTGGTTGGGTAAAAACACATTTTTTTTTACTTGAAAAATGTTTTAATAATTTATCTTTGTCCCTTGTTAATAACTTGACCTGGATCATATCCTAAATCTTACAAATCTATTAGCCAATTAATTTT
Organism: Pyxicephalus adspersus; assembly: GCF_032062135.1. Taxonomy (NCBI): domain Eukaryota; kingdom Metazoa; phylum Chordata; class Amphibia; order Anura; family Pyxicephalidae; genus Pyxicephalus; species Pyxicephalus adspersus. The sequence goes on from NC_092866.1 coordinate 22,757,267, forward strand.
TATTACTTTTGATTCTTAGTTATATAATTGTATAAAATGTGATATTATTCCAAAACAGAACCTTGTATTTTGTTACATTCTTTGTTTTGTAATATCGGATATTAATACTATTGACTCATTTTAACTACTTGTCAAGCTGTAAATTGAATTGTGTACATTATCGAACAGGTCACACACCAATCAAACCCTCTTTTGTGGACATTATTAAAAACCCCGCCGTCATTTCTGATAGACATTTTTGGCTGTAATATGCGCCAGAGAATTGTAATCACCTGTATTTAAAACTAATGGATTTGAAATAACCTACAGGCTTTCTCCTTAAATGAGAGTTAGATTAATGAAAAAAGACCCCTTTTGCTTCAGATTGCATGACAACATTTTCAAATTACATTCCTGAAACAGACAATTCACTTATTCAGAGTAATTGGATGCTGAATAGGGGTTAATACGTACAATGTACTTAAATGAAATTCTTCTATTGTGAGTGGGGCCGAATGATACCTGAAGCATTTTCAATGGAGGATTGCAGAGGCTTGGAGTTAATTATTCTGCATTCTATTTTGTGAATGAACTCAAGCATGAATTCTACACGGCAAAGATGGGATAATTATATTCAATACTACCAAGTGCCCTGCTGAATGAATTGACCTTTAAGATAAAACTAGTCTTTTTGAGCATGGAAACCAGAATAAAGGTTGCACACATATGCATAGCAAAATAAAAGCATTCAATAGGAAGATTGATTCTTTACTTTTGTGGCTTTACGTTTGTTTTTTCCCATATCACTTTTAGAAGTCTAGCTGTTAAAAACAAGTTAAGGATTGTATTCATAACTCTGAAATTAGTAATCCTATAATTGAATAGTTTTATTAGTTGAATGTTATATAGCTATATGAAACTGCTGACCACCATGTATACTGTTCCCAATATTCTTCCTTGATTGCAAGAAAAAGTACAGGTATATCCAGCTCTTGCAATGACACATTTGCTTGTCTATAATGTAAATGTAATGGTGTTAAAGCATCACAATATAAGAAATATTGAGGAAATAAAGAAAGGAACTAAACCCATTAAGTGGTGAGCATAATCAGGATACTTGCATATGTGCAGCCACCCTTCAACAATGACAGATCCAGGACTTGTCATTGCTGTATCCCTGGAAGGCTTCATCCTTGCTTCTTGCATCACTATGAACTTTTGAAAAGATGGCAATCCTCTTTGGCCATTGGACGGCTACTGATGTTGTAGCTAAAACAAAAAGCCACTATGAGCCTGGACTTTATGGTTTTTGAGTTTAGGACCACTTTAAACTAGAACTAAACCTAACTATTTAAAAACTGTGAGCAGGCAGGTTCTTTATTGCAGAAGGTACAGACTATGTCCATGGATGCGCTGCTAAGTGTATGATCATAGCATAAGTAGGTGCCTGGAAAGCTGAGCGCATGTGCACCGATCCGGCCTGGCTAGTAAAGATGAGCAAAGATTCAGAGAGAATTGGGTGAAGATGCAGGCCTGGAGAGGTGAGTTCAGATAAATAATTGCATAATAATAATATTTTAAAGGTTAAGTTCTGCTTTATTTGTAATTGCTCTGTTACCAGCTATCTGTGATAGGGAGATAACACTGCTGAACGACATAATTCAGAGCAATATTGTCACTTTCAGATAGGCAGTGCCTGCTTGAGCCGACAAAGCTTTTTAAAGTGGAACTAAACTAAAAATAAAACAAACACACTTTTATTCCCACAGGTCCCTCGGTGGCGCTGGTCCTTCTCACAATCTGCTCCCACGTTGTTCTCCAATGGCTCTTCGCTGCTATCTTTGATCTTCTCTTCCATCTTCTTCTTTGGTGCAATTGGGTGACGTAGTCGCTGTGAAGTGGAAAAAAAGAGAGCGGATCTTACTATGCATGTGTAAGATTGGCATCTCTTTTCCTTAGGGGCCACGGCGATCAAGACTTAAAGGGACGGTGCTGCACTCTTTTTAAAAAAAAAAAAACAAAAAAAAAAACAAAACAACATTTTTACCTTACATAGAATGGTTGTCTACCCTTTATGTATGCTTTAACCAGTGCCAGAACTACCAAACCTGACCACCATGTTCTTTTGTATGTCTAGATTTTTCATGGCAACTGCTTTCACCCTAAATTATCATAAGAGCTTCCCTGTGTCATAGTTATTTATTTTCTAATTTGTAGGTGCTTGGTGCCTGGTGATGGCTAAAGGCTGGTTGGATGGGTGAATTTTGTCAGTTTTTGATAAAACTAACACACAATTTTAGAAGTGAATGTTGTTTTACCATTGGAAGGTGGAACTCATGTAGGCAGTCAACCTGTTGCCTTAAAGGAAGCCTCTTGGTCAGAACACAATGCTTTTGGAATAAAAATGTATATTTATAGCTGGTATTAATAAATATTAAGATGTATTAAAGCTTAGGTTTATTCTGCTTATATTTTGCACTCTTGATATTTTTTCTTTCTCCTCTCGTCAACATGCTAATGAAAGTCCTAAAAAAAATTCTTTTTCATGGCATACCATATTCCATACCCATTGTCATCATTACAAGGTCTTTTTGCTTCATTTGCAATGGAGGCAAATCGTGGCTCGGGTGCTATATATAGCAGACCGAGACGAGAAAGCTGTAGCTTGTAAATCCAATAAATTACTGTAATGTTCCAAGGACAGTAAGACTGAAGAGGAAATGTCTAGATGACACTGGATATTCTCCTTCCAGAATATGATGCAGGATTTATCTGACCTGCTGTAGCTTCTAATACACACTATGGGAAGCTCACAGTTTGCAGTGAAATCAGAGAAAGCAATTCCAGTAAACGCCTGCACAGAAAGGCATGGCTGTAATTCAACTTTAAACTATGATTACCTGAGGCATAACGCATGGTCCAAAACTGTGCTGTAATGTTAACCAGGTACACAGAAATGCATGTTCAGTGGAAAGCTTTGATCAATGTAACATTCTTCTTAGAGTTCAGGCAGTTAAAGCAAGTAGCTCAAGTAAGCCAGAGGGATAATTTTGATCTATAGCCAAAGATACATGTACACTTCTTAAACCAGAAGCAAATGCATCAGGTCCGAGTCCCAATAAGCAACACAGCTTCCATTCAAAAGCCATTTTTTAATGTCATACATATGTTTCCATTTTATACAAGTGTCAGACAGCTGTTTGTGAACATGCTTAGTATCTTAATGAGTTAATTGAAATGAACTGTCTCATTTCTGCTCATAACGTCACATGATAAATTCACTTTTGTTAGCTGTTGCTATTTTTATTGCAACAACTCAAACACACGTGTTCACTAAATTCATTATTTTTTTCTCCACTTCCTTTCTCCATCTCTGTCATTGGTAATCCTAAACAAATATGATTAATGGTAGACTCTCCGGTCTAATCTTAGGTCACTGAATTCTAGACCTTCCTAGCAGTGAAAACAATAATTTCACCCCAAATTCTACACCATGAGCTGACTGCAATGAAAAAGGTTTTCACGCAGTGCATCCCTAAGCTAATCCAAATGAGTCAAGCTCCCTGGTTAATCAATACAGTGTTTTGTAAAAGGCAGATGTTGCCCAGGAATTGCAAATGAATGATTTGCTTGTCAATCTGATTAATGGCAAACCCATCAATTTAGCAGTTAGTACCTTCCTGCTCTTAATATGGTTTTCTTTGATTGCTAATGAGCTTTTTTTGAAGAAACTGTAACCCCTCACACACCAAATTTGTAGCCTGGTCTTGGAAGCGTTAAATAAAACCACATTGCATGTTTTATGGGAGATATATAAACATATAAAATCTAATTCTAGTTTGTCAAAAAACAGTTAATAGCAACACAGTTTGGTGTTATAACAAATAGAGTGTATTAATTAAAGTAATCCAAATAAAAATAAATCCTGGAATGGCTAAAGACATTATATTTCTATTATTCTATTACTGCTCTTTTGGCTAATTTGAAATTAATCAGGCATCACACGTCAGAAAAAAATAATAATCAGAAATAAATAGTGCATGTTACTGCCATAGGGGGAAAACAGATTAGATTATTGCCAGATCATGGCCAGTTATGAGACTGTTGTGTAATATCTGTGGACTGCACACAAGATTTTGAAACTTGCTTCCCAGTATCCCTGACACCTTACCTGAAGCATGCATACAGAAGGAAGCCGTGCTGGAGAACATACACTCATTAAAAATAAAGTTGAGGTAGGGCATGTCTGGACATTAATAAATAATCACTTGGCTCTTAAGTGGTCTTAAAATTTGGTAAATAAAACTCATGATCGTATATATTACATGCCCTTCCGAAGCTAGAAAATGGGATGGTCCCTTTTTTGCTATTGCAGAATAATTACCATTTGGTCTACTCTACCTGAGATCAATTTTAAATCTAAAGTACTGGTAAGATCAAATGTGTCAAGGTGCTTTGTGGCTTTTTTAAAACCCTTTGTGTTGGGTTGTGAGTAAAGCACATAATCAATATGACATATTGCTGAGGACTCTTTGTTGGAAAATATATATTACATCACCTGGTTATATATTACATCAACCCATTAAAACCATAAGGGGGAAATAAGATTGTGGGCCTGATTTATTAAAGCTCTCCAAGGCTGGAAAGGATACACTTTTATCAGTGAAGCTGGGTGATCCAGAAAACCTGGAATGGAATTCTTCAAAGTTATTTGGTATTTGCTAGTAAATATCCAGATCCATTTCAGGTTGGCTGGATCACCCAGCTTCACTGATGAAAGTGTAACTTCTTGAAGAGCTTTAATAAATCAGGATCAGTGTCTTACATAATACACATCATCCATATTCCACAGCTATGGCTATTGACAAACTTGAAACATAGGAATCACCACCCCATTTATTATACTGACCACTCTCTGTGGTCCTGAACTTAATAATGATAAACTGTGCACATCTAATAATAAAACTTTTACACTTTATGTCCATAATCTTTTATTGGGATCATAATCAGTGTTAATCCTCTACCCTGTGAAAACCTAATTTACCTGGGTGTGTATTGTCCCCTTTAAATAAAAGTATATTTTGGTCTATTGGTGCAGACAAATTTTGCAGCATAGTGTTAGGCTGGAAACCTTTCTGCAACCTGAACTTTTATGTATAGATTGCACAAATGGACAACTTTCTTAATTGATGGTGATTTGCATTACAAAAGAGTTGCAAAACAAAAGAGCACCTGTTGATAAAGCTGACATCTTGGGACAAAACCTAATTATATGGTAATTATTTACTAGCATTTAAAATGTACAAAATAACCTAACAATAACCTGGATTTTATCCTAGTTTTGAAATCTATAAAGTTCCCAAAATTACTGACCATAGGATTGCATAAGCTCAAGTAGAACCCCAAGCAATATAAATTTGCTGCATTTATTTTTTTTGAGTTGTATGACTACATCTTATAAAACATTTAGCTGTAAAACAATTGGTGCAGTGTTTGGGAAAAATTCTATCATTTATTTCAAGCTAGTCAGAGTGTACTGACTTTATGATTTCTTTTAGTTTTATTAGCAGAGCACATATATTCAACCTCTGTAAGGCTTTACGAGGTTATTGTCTTGTATATTGTCTCAGTTCCCCACAGGACTAGGGGAACTGTGGCATCTTTGGCTGCAATTACCATGATGTCTTTGTATCATGGACATTACCCAGAAATCTCCATGTCCACTGTACTTCCTGGTCTGAACCATGTAACCCGGACGGTCTTTTGCAAAAGCACTTCATCTGCTGGTGGAAGTATAAACACCATCTGAGCTGCCTCAGCTTTAGCACACCCTCTGCTGGTGGGTGTCGATACCTACCTGTCACATAGACACATGATCCTTCCTTTTATAAGGAATTGACAGGCAACAGGATGTCTGAACAAGGAGGTCTTTACAAACTATGATTTCCAGGTTGCTGCATGTGCTCTCTGGTCTTTGATTGTGGCTTACCCTAACTATGCCTTCACCTCTCAAGTTGGTACTCCTCCTTTGCCCCTCTAATTTCTGACCATGGCTTCATCCAGATCTTTGCTGTCCTGACCTCAACTTTTCCGAATAGACTTTGGAATCACATTTCTCTAATACTCCTCGGTTCTACACATAAACTGTGTATTGCTATTATCTTGCGTATAAACATCCTAGGATCCAAACAACAATTCCTACATAGGTAGGGACATAAATGACAAGGAATATTTATACACAAAATTAAAAGTAATTGTGGAAAGTGAAAGTGTTTTTTAAACTTGCTTTTCCCATATTTCCCCATATTGTTTATTTAAAATTTAAGAAAAGATCTGTTGTCATCTAATATCTAATGCATTTCCTTGCAGTTTGAATGATGATTTTCATAAGTAGAGAACCAAGGAAAACTAGGTGAAAACCTTCATACACTGCACGAAATATGAAAAACAGGAATTATTCATGCCATGTATAAGATTTAATTTAGTATTTTTAACATCCATTGAGTACAAGCAAGGAAATGTTTCAAGCTCTTCTTAAACTACAAAATTTGCACATCTTTGCATATTTGATCTGCTTGCTTATGGATTTCCATAATGATGTAGGGGTGGAAATCTTCAAACTGACCTCTTTATCTTCACATCTGGGGAACGCGGGGGCCAGTCAATGGCATGAATGCCTTTGTCATCCAAGAACTGCCTACACACTCTGGTCACATGAGGTCACACATTGTCCTGCACCAGATGGAATGCAGGACCCACTGCACCAGTGTGAAAATGGGTCTGAGAACCGGTACCTAATTGCAGTTTACCATTACTAGCACGTGAAGGTCTGTGCCTACCCCAGATGGGGACCTTTGCACTACAGGACATCAAGCACAAATGCAAAATAGTTACAGGTGGAAATGTTTTTTGTTTTTTTTTTGTTTGCTTTTATTTATTATTATTATTATTTTTTATTATTATTATTTATTATTTTTTGTTTAGCTTTTTAACGCATAGCACTACAAATAGGCCTGTTGGTAAAAGAAAAAAAGAAACAGTTGGGTATAAATTAGAAGAATTTCAGACATAGCAAAACAATCCTGGGATCTACAGTAACAGTTTGCAACATTGCAACAAGGTAACAAAACATTGCTAATTGAATCATTGATGCTACAGGCTGTTAATAGTGATTGGTAAAGCAGGAGCCACACTGTTCATCTTCTGTATGAAGAGCAGGATTCTAGCTGATAATCTGCCAACCAGCCCTGGCAGGAGCAAACACCATGGAAGGGGGGCAATACAACTTCTCATAGATATACTCAGGAAGCTTTAGTTTCACTCACACCTATTTATTACCTTAACACACAATAAATTACACATTTGCTATGACTTGTACTTGCTGAGTTAAAAAAAAAAAACTGGTCCAGTTTTTGGTCTGTTTGGACCATGGCCATGTGCTGATAAAACATTCTAAATGACTGGGCTGCCTTGGAACAATGCAAATGAATACACCAAATACTGCATGCTAACATGCATATGTATACAGGCTGGCCTGTCGTAAGGGGGTCCTATTAGAGCTGTGACAGCATTTATTTTCCTGCAGGAGTTCCATAAGTAGATCTCTTTTCATCACTCAACTGTGTAAAAAAGTTTCATGCACCAGCAGATAAAGAGGAAAACATTAAACACTCGAGCAATTCATGTGTGGTTACTTAGGTGTCACTTAGGACCTTATATATCAAAATGTCAAGTATTCAACTCTGCTTTTATTCTGCTGCAATGTGTTTGTTTTTGCTTTGTTTCCAAGCTATGCAATTACTTTGTGCAATATTATGCAATTACATTCTGTACATGTGAATTTTTTTTTTTACTTAAGAGTTACTATAACCAAGAGGATATAGAGGCCTTTGCTTACCTTTCACTCTGAAAATGGTAATGGACTGGGCATGCTGTTTCAAAACTTTTCCATGACACAGATTTGGAACAAATAGGCAGATCAGGAGTTCACATTTCCTACTTCAGTTAGACTTTCTAGGCTGCATGCATGTTCCAGGTCTGTGAAGCTAGAGACAGCTGCACAATTAGTGTTCTTGGAAGGAGAGGCTAATACAATTGTTCACTGAGTAACAGTGATAATATTTTTTTTACACATTCAAAACATAAGATCACAATTGTAACAAAAATTGTGGATTTTTCACCTTTTTCATTATCTCACATTTTGTATAGAGCCAAGCTACAGCACCCACATTGTACATTATTTTATTATGATGAGACTGTTCAGGACTATATTGCATTAGTTTACCATTTAACATATAATGCTCATGTGTGCCAATATATGCATGCAAACCCCAATTTATTTTAACAGGACATTTTAGGCACAAATATGATAACACATCAAATACTTAAAAAATGCCCACTTGGTTTTTATTGAAACACATTTCAACTTTACTAGTAACAATTGGTTGGATCTGAAAGGAGTTTTTTGGCATACGTTTCATGGATGGGTTATCTGCTTCTTCAGGAAAAAAACATGAGACCTTTAACCATTTTAATCAGAAATCTAAGTTCATGAATATTTTCTGATATATATATATATATATATATATATATATATATTATACAGATAAAATTATAATTGATTTTACTCACAAAGACCTTCTAGGAAAATAATGAATTAAAATCCTTCCTTTTTCCACATAAGAGTAAGATTTAAAGCAGTGTCAAAGCAGAAAGCAAGAAGCCTGACACCAATCAGCATATATTTGATAGAACCAATCTAGAAATTAAAAATGTCTCCTTTAGGAATGGTGTTTAATTCACAGGCTATTCATTCATTTAGTTTTTAAAATGACTTTAGATTGCATAAAACATTTATAAATTTAATTGAATAAATCAACTCAGTATTTTCTGAAACAACAGCTATTAATTCTATTTAAATATATAGCACCACAAGAAGGAATCATCCAATCTCTTCAATACAATAATAATCTACATCTTATTTTTAATAATAAAAATAATTGTGTCCAAGTTGTCATAAAGAAACAAAAAAGAGGCTTACTTACTTTACTAATATTGATACTAAATATCAAGTATCAAGCTCCCTATATACTGTGCAGGACTAAGTTCTTTACTACCATGGAATTGCCTTTTGAGATATATTACTATGAAAATATTACACAAAGTGTGCAGAAATATTGATACTAAATAACAAATATCGAGCCCCCTATATACTGTCCAGGACTAAGTGTGGTTATTTGCTACCATAGAATTGCCTTTTAAGATCTATTACTATTAGAACAGAGATAGGCAAACTCTGGCCTTTAGGCCGGATACAAGCTAGCCAGTATTCCAGTCCAGCCTAACACCCCCCTAGTTATTTATTGTTGGATCCGGCCTAATTGAATTGTCGCATTATCGCGAGTTACCGCGATTTCGTCGAGTTCCCGCACAGTAACCCCAATTACCATGCTTAAAGAGCAGAAGCAACTCAGAGCTACCAGTCTCCGGAAGGTTGACCTCGATTGTTGTGTCTTCAAACCTGAATGGACTGACGAACTATTCTTAGGCCAACGCGGCAACAAAGCCCTGTGTTTAGTGTGCAACGACACCAACATCACTTTCAAGTGGTTAAATCTCAAGGGGCATTTCGATGCCAAGCACGAGCACATGTACAGAGACTACACCGTGGATGAGAGGAAGACGGAGGCTGCTCACTTGCAGTCACGGTTGGAAAAAACCTTTCCGTGGACACCTTGTTTCTTCTGGCCTAGTGTGCCTTCTTAGCCTCCTGAAATGGCTCAGTAGATCAAAAATTTTGCTAACCCCTGTATTAGAACATTAAACAAAAGGTGCAGAAATATGGAGTGTACAGAGTGCAGAGACAAAGAGTACTTAGTTCAGTGTGGGGTTAGGATTATGTAATTCACAGTTTTCAAGGGTTCAGTAGAATATGACGAACAGGTCTCAGATGGGTGAGAATATTCTTACAGTGTGCAATATGTACTCCAAACTTTTACACTGCGCACATGACATTTGTATGCAAAGAACAAAATGTAGAGGTCAGAAGTATGAAATAAACAGAGTGCAGGGGTCTGGAGTATGCAACAAAGAAGTAGCCAGAAGTATGTATGTACATAAATATTTCTGGTGTATAACATGCAGCACAGCATACAGAGTGAGGAATTTGGAATTGTACACAGAACAGATTTCCTCATCATCCTAAGGAAAATTCCCACCAGTAGTAAAAACATTTCCCCCAGGAACCCCCTATAAAAATACCAGCATTTCTCATACTTAAACAATAACCTCCACCCTCCCTTACAAACAAGAAAGATTTCTACATACAACAAAAAAGTATCCCCTAACAAGAAAAAAAATCTGCACAGCACACCACTTCCAGACTAATATTCTTAGCGCATTATTCCCATCTCCTCCAGCATAAATCTTTCCCTTTCTAACCCCCAATCTTTATATCCCATTTCAGTAGACTAACCCCTTCTCTTTTCTGCAGACCACTCATCAGACCTAAAACTTTGAGTGGTGTCCGATTCACAGTGATCCTTCAAATCCAAAAGGTTTCTACTCAGTGCCCCTGATTCATCAATGAAATCCGCGCTCGCTGGAAGCGCGAAAGTACGCACGACCAGCGAGCGCGGTTTACCGCGGTC
>NC_092866.1:22770873-22838859 GCF_032062135.1 Pyxicephalus adspersus
CTCGCCAGTGTCAAGCTGCCGGAGATGCGCGGCTCCGGCCGTGAGCTTTTTCAGTTGCTGAATAGCGCGACGGCGTACGATTTCGGATCGCGAATACGAATGCGCGAGCGATCATCCGATTCTGCTTGATGAATCAGGGGCAGTGTATCATGCCTCTAGAGGTATCATACACTTTGCATGTGTTCTTGTCCCATATGTTATATGTATTCAAGTGATAAGATGATGATGTTACCTATATGGATAGAATCATCACATTTTCTTGTGTTTTGCCAGAACAATCAATCCCAGTGCTAAGGAAAGATCAGAAATATAAAATAAAAGAGACCTTTGATAAACCAAAAAAATTTTGTCTATCGCCAGTCTCAGACATATACTACAATGTAAATATATATTCAATTTTAGATTTTAGCTCTAGTTACAGTTTAATTGAAGGTACATTATAGTAACATAATTTAACCCAGGGGTAACAACTGCTAATATTTAAGCAATTAAACTTTTTTAACAGCACTAAAAATACACGTGTGACAACCCTAAAATTGCAAGTTACCGTAACAGTTCAATAGGCCGACTTGACTTAACCTACTAATGGGGAATACTTAACTGGCAAAAAGCCATATATACAGTATCTCATTCATGAATGAGTTTTCTACAAATGTATCTTTGTTCATCGAGATCAGTTATGGTTCACAAGTAAAACAGTGATAAAAACCTCTTTTGTGTAGGCAGTTGACAGGCCTGAGGCGTTGACGAGGACTCTTCATTGGGAAATGGAGATAAAACTTCTGAAAGTTTTGTTGAGGTAATATAAATACATACAATGCCTGCAGACGTTACCAATGCCAACGAAAGCTATAAAATGCATCAGAATAAAATATTTCACAAGTATTCAAAGAAGTGCAGGAATACAAATCCTAAGGAGTCATCACCAGAGCAGACAGGAAAAAAACAGATCATTGGAGTCATGAAGGGTCAAATGCACCTTTAAAGTTGTCTTTTGTTACATTTTCCTATGTTTATTCCTATTTATTCTTCAGAAGGATAGACATTTCAGATAGCAATTTGTATTAATAGTGAAAAAAAAAGTTTGGGGGGAAGAAATTGATTGTGTGAAAAAATGTTCTTTGGAGTTTAAAAGGCCTTTGGCGACTGCAGGGAGGCCGAATCTGTTCGATAACATTGAGAAAATAGGCAAGACTCTCTTTTGATAATGCAACTCCAGCTGAACCGTAGTAAATTATATCAAGCAACATTCAGAGTGTGGATAGATCTATTAAGTAACAAATGTTTTCCCCCCTGCTGTTTGTAGACTTACACTTTGAATAGCCATATTTAACCAACTTCATGCCAGAAAAAAATAAATACAAATAGAAATTCTTTTTGTTTACTAATCTAAGAAGGATTTGTTACAAAAGCTATGTCTGACACTCAGTAAGAATTTTACATAAAGAGTACTTGCTTCCATTCTAAAGTAATACACCCTGAATGTTTCTATTTTAGAGTCAACCTGATATATAGTCTTTACTATTATTAAGGATTGTATAAAATACAAATTAATTTATTCTGTATTTGAACTTACATGGTTTTGTTCATTTCTAAAAATGAACTGTTTTCCCTTATTGTGTATTCATTAACATCAACCACAGTTGGGAAAAAGAAATGGACACAATTTAGAGTTTATATTTTTTGTACAGTTCTAAAAAGGGACTGTATGTATTTGATGTGTCACTGGTTGTGAAAACCATTTGTGCCACTGTTACAAAAAAAAATGTAAAAGGGCACAAGGACTTGCCATTTTGGTATTGGGACTTTGGTTATGTGGAACTAAACTTAAAATTGATTGCATTGGAGAAGGCCTTGATTGGGTCCCGCGTCGTCCTTGAATTTTATTTTGTCCCGGAGTGAAGGAAGCGTCAGGTGCTGCCTTCTTCTTTCTTCTTCTGGCTACTTGACCCGTTCACACACTGCACAGGCATGAAATCGGGTAATGTAGCCCGCTGTAAAAGGGAAAAAAAGAGTGTCAGTCCCACTGCACATACATGAAATCAGCATCTCTTTCCCCTCAGTGTAGAAAAATGCCCCTTCTGTGCATGCCCGAAATCCAGCAGCCATGAGCCATGCAGGATGCATGACGTAGGGATCCCAGGAGGCTCTGCACTCCCATTCTGTCTTGACAATCAAGACTGAATGCCTCCCGGGATACCTACATCATGTTTTTTAAAAAAAGGGTTTTGCAGAAAGATTTCGGTATTCAAGATATTTATGATAAAGTGGTGCAAGGATATATTATGGTCCCTAGAAAAAAAAAACAAAAAATTGGAGAGAGACCCAGTTTAAAATACTTCATAGAGCTTATAAGGTAGTTCGGCCAATAAATGTTATTCAATCTATGGACTCAATTAGAAGTAAAAAATGTTTAAAATGAGAGTATGAAAGAGTTACACTTAAACAAAGTTTATGGGAATGTAACAAGATCCAGCAATTATGGAAGAATGTACCAGCTTATATTACAAGAAAAAAAAAAAATTGGTTCTGGAACTGTTACTGTGTGTATTTGGGAACTGGAACTCACAAGAAAGAAGTATAAAGAAAGGACCTAAACTTTGGATACTACTGTGTTTATTAGCAACACGCAGCGCAATAATGTTGCAATGGATCCATAAAGATCCACCCTAAATAGAAAATGATTGAATCTACAATGCAGATGTTATACTATAGGGATCTATAGGAGGTAGAGGAATTAAAAGGAGATAACGATGCAACTATGTTCTTTGATAAATGGTACTCCTATATGAAATACACTCTAGATCCAGAAGATCTGGGTCGAGCTTTACAACGGCATAGTCACTCCACGTGGTATAATGCTAAATTTTCATAAAGGTTCTGTTAAATGGTTCTGTTTAAACCTGGGGACAATAAAACTGTAACATAGAGAAAGAAAATTAGTTAGAATTTGGCGAAGAAAGGCATTAGGACCAGAGAGAAATAATTAAGTTTATTTTTTTGTTTGTTTTTAGAGGGAAAATGTAGAAAAAGAAGGCAACAGTTGAATATAAAATCAAATATTTCACAGTAGTGTCTTTAAAAACTTGAATGCACTGTAAATTAGAAAATATTAATTTATTTGGGATAACATCTAGTATGAAATGATAACAAGTATGAAATGAGCAATAATCTGCCCAAAGTTTGTATATATATATATATATATATATATATATATATATATTTATAACACAGTATATGAATCTGTATAAATAACACTATTTTAATATTATTTTATTTTTAACACGATTTTATAAAAAAAAAGGGTTTTGCAGAAAAAAAAGAATATTTATTACCTTTATATAAAAGGGTTGTCTACCCTTTTATGGAAAGTAAACATTTTAGTTTAGGTCCACTTTAAGAATATGTAGACAGTGCACATGTGTACTTGAAGTTGAATGTGTACTTTGAATGTAAACTTTCTCAATAAAGCAATGCAAAGTCCATAAATGCAGAAATTTTAACAAAAAAAAAAACTTTCCCACATATTTACTGTTTTATTAGAAAAAAAAATAAATAAATATTAGGACCTTGTGGCTGTGGATGATTCCACACTATTGCTGAACTCATCTTGGCAGTCATGTTTACCTGCTCACCTACTGACCCAGAACAAGTTATGTTCATAATTATTCTAGGCAATTGGCTTGTATTTCTCCAATGACAAAAATAGCTTTGCAGCTTTCTTTCCTTGCATTTCCTACATTTTCATTAAAATAAAAGATAAATCTGGTGAAATATCATGATTTTTAACAGTAAACCGATGTGCAATGTTCAAGCAATTATTTTAGCATGTCTTTTCCCACGAAACTGTTAAATTGAAAAAGGTACTTTGTGTTTTAACAAGTAATACTTTAACACTAATTTTAATTTTAGGCAGCAGTGGGAAGTGCTGAATTAATTATGGGCCAACTTTGATGAAATGTAATTTGCGAATTCCTTTTTCTAATTTCAGCAGGAAAAATTTAATAAACTGACAGCCTGAGGTACAGTGAAAAATCTACTATCAGCTTCTTAACCACAATATTGATGTATTCTTGTGGTACCATATTTCTGTATTACATTACTGATAAATTTGTTTTTAACTAATTTAAATTAATTCTAAATCCATTAATTACTTTATATGATGCCAACAAATCCCTTAGTGCTTTACATAAACACTTCACATTTTTCCTACCTGTCATATGGACATGCACACACTTTTGTGCACCTAGACAATTACAAACACACATGCGCACATAGATACACAAATAATTTACATTGATCCCCTTTTTTTTACTTTTTCTAATCTTACATTTCAGCTTAATTGTCAGAATTCACATATCCATGGACTTCTGAGCTTCAATTCTAGAAGCTCGGAAGTCTATGGATATGTGAATCATGTCTTTTTTTCCCCTAATTGTTAAACACAGTGAATGTGGAACTTCCCTTTAAAAAGTACTATTAATTTACAACTCTTTGTAACCTCAGATTATTTTTTTCGACTTACTTGTGGATCTGGTGTATCCATCACACTTTATTCTATCAAAAAGCAGTGATGTATTTATTTTGATCAGCTGTCTACTGTTCCAAATACAATTCTGTCATAAATCATTTAATCAATAGAAGTCTCTGACTGATAGTTTCAAGAATGTCAGAAAAGGTGCAATTGGTTAACTTACACATTGCAATTTATTGTAGAATTTGAAAAGACTGGGTTATATACCCTCTTCCTCTTTTGTAATTGGAAAACAAGTGATTCATTATTTAGACATATATACATATTTTTCTCTTTAACCTATCAGAAAAATTAATGTTTTTATAAAGTACTTTTTAATATTCAATAGACATGGTATGAGTGTTGATGCTCATAGGTAAGGCTTGCAAAGTACTGGGAGATGCAGGACAGGAACCTGATCTTGAGATTCCTTTGTACTATAAAGTCTGATTTGGATGCTATGTAAACCTTTTATTTTGGGTTATAGCATGGTGGCTCAGTGGTTAGGTTTGAATCTCGGCCAGGACATTATCTGCATGGAGTTTGCAGGTTCTCCCCGTGTTAGTGTGGGCTTCCTCTGGGTGATCCGGTTTCCTTCAACATTCCAAAAATATGCAGTTGGGTTAATTAGATACCCCCCAAAATTAACCTTAGACTGTGTTAATAACATATGACTATATTAGGGACATTAGATTGTGAGCCCCTGTAAGGGACAGCTAGTGACATGACTTTGGACTTAGCATAGCACTGTTTAATTTGTTGGAGCTTTATAAATACTGTGCAATAATAGAACCTATTATCCACAAAAGCAGACAGATAGATCTGCAAAACACATCCTCCCTGCTATTTGCAAAGTTCTAGATGGGATTATACAGAATACAATGGTCCTTCTCTGCAGCCTTCTGACCAGGGAAAGGTTGGTCTACGGAGGCTGTGGAAGCATTCTGAAGACATTAAAAACTTTAATAATAACTAGCTTTTGTTCCAATGCACGTAAAATGTATGTAGCCAGTTCTAAGTGACTGTTCAATTGGGCATTAGGATTGTACACATACTCTTTATGGTACTAAATATTAATACTGCACTATGTTAGACACCCAGGTACAGAGCCAGCCCACAAAGTTCCAAAAAATGTTACTGCTATGGGTAATGAAAACTTCAGCAGAGGTCATTGGGTCTGATTATTTGTAAACCTTTGCACATATTATTACCCCCAAAATATATTAAAGTAGGAAAAAGCGGAAAAGTTTTACTGCTCTAGAACTTAACTGACTTCAGAAAGAAACTAAAATGCAAATTTCTCTAGAAAAGAAAAGTTTTACTGTATTGCATACGAGAGCTTTTTTATTGGAGAAGATAGCACCTTTGCATAATTATAAACGGAAGGCATAACTAAACAGCTTAACAGACTTTGATGCCTTTTGATAGTGCCTCGTTGTTGTATTAAAGGGTCTCCCAGTCACTAATTTTAAAGGGCACCTATATCTACAGTTTCTTATTTGGCACTATGATAAGATATGCATATCTTAAAAGTTAAAACTGTCTATCAAAGAAAATGTAACCTTTAACAGGTTTTACTGCTTGGTTGTTGCTTAAGAGCATGGAGACTCTTAAATGTTTTAACAAAGAGAGGTCAGAAGTAGTGCTGAAATGTGATTTATCCTAAAAACACCTTTAATTCATGTGGTCCTTGAGAAATGACAAATATGTCTTTTCTCCTCCCTTATGCTTTTGCTTCCAAAAAATATACATAAAGTTCAAGACACAGGCCATTCTTCACATCATGGAGAGTAAACGTTAGATGAAAGCATAATAATGGATTTAATAAATGAAATGCAATTATGAAGTCTCTTTTGTTCTTGCTTATAGGACAACTTGTTGTTAATCTACGTCCTGCCACACAGATGTATGTGTATTAATCATTGGCAAGAAAATGCTTTTAACTATGACCAAAAATGACACAAAGCATAAAAAAATGACTGCTTTGATGAAAGGTCACTACTGTGCTTCTGTATGAGCTGGTATATTAATGTTATATTATTCAAGTAAGTATATTTTACCTACTACATTTAACCTTGGGTTAGGTTTAATTATTAACTAAAATAAACTTGTGTCCTACATGAAAAGCTAGATCATACTATCATACTCTGCTAGATCTTTTCATAACAGGGTGTTCTATAAACCACAAAGACTTCCACTTATTTTCCTGACAGATTAATATATATATTACTATATAATACTGTTCCAAAACTGCAAATTATTATTTTAGATGTTAATACATTTGCAAGCTAGGCTAGACCCTAATAGTAATAATGAAGAATATAAAAAACAATCAAACATATTTTGCATCATCTGCACCAGCAATTCATTGGATTTCCTACTCTATTTTAATTCTTCCTCTATTAAGCAGATACATATTTTTCAGTGAATGAGTTCATATCCACTTGGTGCAAATCAACCCGATCTAGGGTGGGTGATGTGCCCATATATTTAATCTACTTTGTTAGCATGCATCTACTGAAATTAGGCTGCAAAGGTGTGTTAAGTGTGAGAAAGATCTACTAGGCTAATAATGGGTTGGTAACTTTTCTAAAAGCTAACATTCATTGAATTAAATGTTTACAAAAATGTCCATCCTTGCAACTGCATGTATTTTACACCTCCTTTTTTCATGTTCACTTACATCAGTGTCTGTGTACAATTTAGTAAATATTTGTAAAGTTTTCAGCAAGCTTTAAGTAGATTTGCTGAAGACTTTAAAACAACATTCAATTTCAGTTTGAAGATGCTAAACTTAGATCTTGATGACAACTCAGGCGGCTACTTTAAGAAAAGCTTTTCGAAGGCTTTAGTAAGTTTCAGCTGTACCTAAAGCTTGATTGAAATGTGTAATCACCATGTGGTATATTATGAATGAAATTCAAAATTTTCAAATAAACCTTGAATTTGGAAATCCAAAAAAGACAACATGCAATGTAAAATTGCTAGGTTATTGTACTTGACACACCTCTATTGAACTCTTTATGTTTTACTAAATCAAATTCATTGTTTAAAAGTCAGTAAAAAATGCTTAGATATTTATCAAAACCCACAACAACCTTATTTCAGATAAATTGACTTTCCCTTTAGCCATTGGATATTATACTGCAGGCCTTTTTAAAAAGTTGTCAATTCATATCTGCTGTAGCTTTTAGCAGCCAGACCTAATTATTAATGCACTGGTATTAGAAAATAGTAAATTTTATTGTTTTTACTTAATGTAGCACTAAAGTTTAATAAATAAATATAGTTTTATAGTTAACAGCATAATATTAATTCAATTTTCATTTTTCACAATTTATTCAATACATGTACACTGGCAAAAACATACCTTAAAATACGCTCCAGGACCCTGCTCAGATCCTTTAATATGGAGGCAACGCTAACTAAATTGCATGGTGTCAAAGTTTGAGTTCTTCAAGTCTTCTGAAATGCGATGATGTAATGCAGTCACATGGTAACCTCAACACATTCAGTGCGCTTATAATATGAAAGAAAGCGCCCTTACCCCCAGCATTTCTTTGGGTATATATTCTGTTTCCATTAGGGTGATTGTTTGCTTGGTTTACACAGAAATAAGCAGACACATCTAGGGTGCTGTGAATGCATTCTTTTAGAATATACTTGTCAATGAGAGAGAGAAGGAAGAGTGGGTCACCAGTTACTTACTAGGCTTCTGGATAGTAGGGAAACACTGACTAATCCACTTATCATATCCCTACATTCCCAAGACAGAAGGGCAGATTGGAACTTCATAATAAAACCTACTTTAATGAACATTATAATGGTAAGAAATATTTACATCATGTTTTTGAATTACTATAAACAATCCTGAGCTGTTGCATATTATATTTTATATTTAGACATTGAGCCTTTAAGTCTACTTTAAGGATTAGGAACATTATAAATAAAACAGGATTCAGTGTGGTCTGATGCTAACCTGAGAGTTCTGTTGATGATATCAAACTAAAATAATTTCTGACAAATATAACAAATCCAACAAAAGCTAATATATCACCTTTAAGGGGACCTAAAGTTAATAAAATTTGTAGTGGATAATTCTACTAACCTTCACTGGAAGAAGCCAACACCTATTTGCTATCAGTTCCATAGAAGGTCCTGTGTATCATTCCTGCTTTGGATTAGTAACAGGCTTGATTGGTTTGTTTCAATGGCAGTATTATTGTCACCTGAACCTTTTAGGAGGTAAAATATGAAACATTTGTGTACTGTCAACGGCAGTTACCTAATACCCAGGGTATAACGGGAAGATCCTAGGGGTGAAGAACTCAAATATGTCCAAAGGCCTAGTTGGCATTTGTTTGCAGCCAGAAGCCTGATGAGAAAACACTTAATAAAACTAACTGCTGATAGAAGTTGATTTTAAATACAGAGTCACACATGTTGTTGCTAAATGTCTAAAATGAGATCTTTGATATCATCTATGCAAATGCGAAATCCATTTCAACATCTTTCATCACACTAACATTCACAGATTTGTTAAACTGTTAATTATCATATTTGCGAAGTTGTTGTATCTCTAGTGCGGGTGTTTTTGTTTAACAGTATTTCTACCAATGAGTCATGTCACAGAAGTGTTTTAACAATAACTTATGACTTCTCCAACATATCTTACAATTCAGCAGAAATACTTGGAAACAACACTTTGAACTTCACTTCAATATCTAATGTCCTCTCCAAAAAGTCTCGGTATTACAAGCCTGACTTCTGGCACATACTTTACCCTTTCATTTTAAGAGTTTACTTAATATTGCTTATATTGTGTTGTATATTTAAAGAAAACAATAATATCATATAGATGTGAAGTGCCACTGAATGAAAGGGAATCCTAATGAAATACAGTTATTTTACAATAAACTGTAGAAAAAGACAAAAAGTGTGAACAAGTTTAAAGTGGAACTAAAGTTCCATTTTAACAAAATTAAAGATCAGTCAGGTGGTTATTGCAGAAAGTGACAGTTTGCTGATTGGGCTGGTGAAATGCGAAAAAGCTTAGCTGCACGTGTGCTGACTTCCTAAGCAACGACTGGTCTTCATCACATAGATACCTTTCGCTGAACTCAGGCGAAACTTTTTTGTGGCTTTGTAAAGTAGGGGGAACAAAATCTGTCATCATTTTATTTTGGTTTCTTCTTGCCCTTAGGACACCCATGCACTTTTTTCTTAGTGTTTTCAGGACAAACAGTGGTAAAACTTGATAGAGGTTTTGGCTTTTACTCAACTTACAAAAAACTTTACCAAAATGTATTGAATGGAGTTGAAATTAGAAAGAATGAAAATTGAGGGATTTGGCTTCAATAAATTATTGGCGAAATATCAGGATATTTCAGCAAAATTTATGATAATGGTCAAAATCATTGATATCAACAGGATAAACAAAACAAAGGCACTTTTTGCAAACTTGTGGGTTTAAATGACTCTGCTGATGGAACAGGAATCTACTTTAATGCAGAAATAAACATTAAAAAATTGCAAGCAGACAGGTTGTTTTTTGCAGAAGGGACAGGATATGTCCTTGTGTAAAACATCATTTTTTAAGTTTACTCATCTCTCTTTGCTCCAGCCTGCTGCAGCCATCTTTATCTGGCCTTCTTCCGTGTTGAGGTCTTCAGCCAACCTGATAGGCCAGGCGGGAATTACATAACTCCAGTACATGTGCATGGAAGTTAATTCATTCCCAGCAGCCAGGGTATGCCAGGACACCTGCCAATGTTTTAAGCTAATCGCAAAGACCACAGCATAATATTATCACCAAGATTGTTGGGGGGAAAGGAAAAAGTTAGTCAGGTCACATGTTCCTAGTGAAAAAAAAAATAGTAAAAAGCGTGTGATTTTTTTAATTAATGAAAGTTTAATTTTAGGAAATAGAATGAAATTAGAAAGTCAGCTGGGGGTTATTTGCAACATCATTGAGCTAATTAGCATCTTGATGTTACTATCTACAATAGGTTTTTGTCCCAAGTCAATTGTCACTATCCATGGCTGTGAACTTTTATCTGAAAACTTTCTATCCACAATTTTGTCTCATGAAAACCTTAATATAATACACTGAGACACGTTACTATAAAAATGGCACTAATGAAAAAGGAATTTCAGGTATTCATTATCTACACCGATTTAATATGAGATCTATGGATTTCTCACCCAGTTACTGTATATTAGTCTAAAGTTCAGTTAGCTGCCTGAAGTACCCTAAGTCTAAAGCTGACTTTATCACAATATTCACCTTCTGAAAATAGAGTCAGGTGGCAGCCTTGCAAATCGTTGAAACATTTGGTTGATGCTGGAATGTCCAGGAGGCACTAACAGACCTTTAGAATGTGCTTTAACATGAAAGAGTCAAGCCCAGTCCTTGGGACCAAAAGTTTAATGATGGCCTGTCTTATCCAGATAGAGATGGTGGAATGATAGGCCAAAGTACCCTTACAAGGTTCATTCTGCCTGTAAAAAGGAAATCGGTAAGAAAATGAAGGGCTATCATTCTAGTGAACTCCAGCCAGAGGTCTGCCAGAACCAGCCAGACTCCAGCCAGAACCAATGTCCTAGTTAACAAAAACTAACGTGTATAAAGAGAAAGTACTTGGCCTAAACACAACCATGTCCCTATGCAAAATCAAAAGGATTTGGC
The DNA here is from genome assembly GCF_032062135.1 of Pyxicephalus adspersus. Classification (NCBI taxonomy): domain Eukaryota; kingdom Metazoa; phylum Chordata; class Amphibia; order Anura; family Pyxicephalidae; genus Pyxicephalus; species Pyxicephalus adspersus. The sequence continues at coordinate 22,782,075 of NC_092866.1, forward strand.
AACAGGCCTAACATTTGCATAAGTCCATCTGACATTAATAATAAATTGTTATTAGGTAACATTGCCAACCGAGCAGTTGGCAGGAGTATTCATGGCAAGTCATCAGTCACCACTCTTTGAAATTGTGGCGTGGGGATCAACATCACTAAATGACATGAATGACATTGTATTACTTTTTAGGTTAACTTTATTTTCTGAAAATAATGATAAGAATGTGTTATTATTTTAATAAATCACCTTTTCTGTGGTGTGTGTACTGTTTTTATCTACAATAAACTTTTTGAGGATGGATAAGGGATACTAATAAACTCGTCAACGTATTCCCCTGAAGGGGTTATAGACTAAAAGTACCCTTACTAAAGAAGACTTTCAGATTCTTGGATAACCCTGCTTTAAAACCCCCCATATATTATGTGGGGGAATGGATTTAGGGAAATTTGTGTGATGTGAGCTGATTATGGCTGAATGCCTTGTTTACCTGTGAGACCCTGATCATGAATTTTAAAGGCATATGTGATGTTTTTTAATTTGGGGAACCCATTATGGAAAACTTCTTAGTAAGCTACTGACAAAAGATGAATTATCAGGAGCAGGGGCTCATGAGATCCATACACAATATATAACATTTAGGGTTAACTAGGTAAATAGGTATATAACAATGTTATGAGCATATCTCTTACATGAAGAAAACCTTTGCATTACTCAGATCATGACTAAGTCTGGAGGGAGAAAAGCAGTAGAGGAAGGGAGTGAGATAGGAAGGGACATAGGCTTAGAATATTGATGTGGAGATTGGAGATTTTGGTGGCAATTAAAATATAATTGAAAGTTCACCAATTACCTTACTCTTGATAATTTTTATCACTCATCTCTTGTGCAATATCGGAACCAATGAGTCAGCCCACTCTGCAGTACAAAACATATGTGGTAATGTTCTTTTATGTTTTATTAAGAGATGATAACTTTTTATTTATAGCGATCTTTCAAACAAACAAACTCATTACAAGGGCATACTCATTGTAATTAGCAGTTGCTTGGTTATTTTGCAAAGATACATGCACTATATTTTTGTTCTTTCATGTTTGTCAGTTAGTCAAACATTCTGAATACAGTTTGCAAGGCATATAATTATATGAAGCAAAATGAGTTTATGAAGGCAAAGTGGTTAATCTCCTCTTCTGCAGATTGTTATACAATCGTAAAATAACATGCATATGTGCAGATTATTGCCTGAAAGCATAATATTGTTTTATACATGTAATAACATTTTAAATGCATGGATCCTCATATGAAATTAAAAGAACATGTATTGCTCATTTCATCTAATGTAAAAAGTGTTTGTTTCTCTCCAAAAGACATTATGCAAATGTAGAATTTTACTTAATATTTACCAAGCAGCTACTGTTTAGATCTGTTGCCAAACGCTCCTATAAAGTTGCAAATGATATCTCTCTTGAAAATATGCTTAAAGTGATATTATAAAGTCAAGCTGTGAGTATGGCTGTTGAATGCTTTTCTGGGACAGCTAAGTAGTTGTGTACGTATCATTAGTTTAAAGCAGAGTGGCAGCATAAATTGCAGCAACAAGCAGTTATGTTTTGGTTACATAAGGCACATCTGGAGAATACAATCTGTTTACAGGATTTATTTAACATGGAAAGATAGTGAAAAAAGGGATTCCCTTTAAAATGCATAATATAGTGATGGCAGTGATGAAAATCTTGGAATACAAATTTTTAAAAATGTAGAGTTTAAAAAAGTGTAAATGCTTTTTAACACATCATATTTCATTGTAAAACACTTTATTAATATTACCATTATTTTAATAATAATGTTTAATTAAAACATATTACACATCACTGTACGGTAAATAATAAACCTGCATAATAGAAGTACAACAATGGCACAGGGGGAGGAGAGGACCTTGCCCTATAGAGTTTACAATCTAAGAGGTGCGGGAGAATAGTACACAATTTGAGGGGGATATGGTGATGGCTAGGTGACAGATGAATATGGTGAGTTGGTGACAGATAGTTATGCCACAGCAAAAAGGAGGGTTTAAGAACTTTTTTTAATTTGGGGAAAGTAGAGGAAGAGGAAGGTAAGAGTGGGGGCAACTTTAGTGGGGGTAAGGTTTGGAGCCATGCATGGGAAGAGGTTATGAGTGATGAAGTCATTAGTAGGTCATTGGAGGAGTGGAGGGGGTTGCCAGGGCTGTATTTGTGTTTCAGTTTAGAAATGTAGATGGAGCAAGATGTGCAAGTGATTTACAAGTAAAGCTTGATAGCTTGAATTTGACTTTTGTAAGTCTAGCTGCTAAACTCATGATAGATTGAAGAAGTGAGTCTGGTTAGTGAAATGTCAGAGAAGAGGATGTTACAGGTGAGAGATGATAAAAGCACAATAGGTCTGGTGGTCTCTGGGGACAGGTGGGGGCATATTTTGGAGATGTTGTACAGATTGAAGTGCCAGGACTTGTTCTGAATGTGGAGAGTGGAGGAAAGTGCAAATTTAAATGTGACACAAAAGCAAAGTCCCAGTGGCGTGTGCCATATTATTTTGTTAGTAAGAATTAGAAAAATGTCAGGGAGGGCAGAGATTTTAAAAGTGAGTGGGAAAGATAATGAATTCTGTTTTATTAAGGTTGAGTTTTAGAAACCTGTCAACCATCCATGGTAAGAGGACCATGAAGTAGTTTAAAATACTTTGAGAATAAATACATTAAGCGTCATATTCTGAGGTACAAGACCATTCCATAGGTGTGCAACAAGTCATAGCAAACAATAAGAAATGAAAGCTGACATTAATTACTTTGCACTCTGCAAATGTTAGATATCTTTCTAGCATTCTAAGTCTGCTGTTTAAATACTTTGAGTCCCTAACTCAAAATAAGTATGCTAATAAGGACTTCAGACTATGATCTGATTTTATAGGTGTGTACTTTGTTTAAATCAGTGGGCCTGATTTATAAAATATCTACAAGCCTAAAGGGGATACACTTTCATCAATAAAGCTGGGTGATCCAGGATTCAAAGAATTTGCTAGTAGATAGCAAATAACTTTTATTGAAATGCATTCCAGGTTTGCTGGGTCACCCAGATTTATTGGTGAAAGTGTATTCTCTTCTGCCTTGGAGAGCTTTAATAAAATAAATCAGACCCAGTGAGTAAATCAATGTGAATTACTATTAGTAACAGTGATTTGCCAGAACATTTCTAATTTATATTGAATTATATGACACATCAGCCCAATGTGTTAACGTCACAGATGGAAGTCTGTGGAAGTCCGGCTGATGGAAGTTCAAAGTGTGGTTGCTAGGATGTCATTTTGGAAACTATATTACACACTTTTCTTGCTTGAAGCTTGTTAGTTAGTTGATCAGGGAACCTATGGATTGCTGGAAGACATCTTTACAGCTTCCAAGGTCACACACAGACCAAAGACCAACTGGCTATTCTCTCAGAAACAGCAAACACCCCATTAAAGTTAGCAGCTCTGTATCATTTCTAGACACTAGCTGCTGCCTATTCATATGCCAGACTCTACTTAATCTATTAGCTCCATGAGTCAATTTCCTGCATGCTCAGGGAATCCACTCCAATAACAGGTATCCAAATTATCAGGTATATTTAACAGGGGAACTGACATCCATTTAGGTTTGACCTACTGTGACCTTTAAGCATATTTGGGACATATTACAATAATGTGATTTTATTTTCATCAGCCCCTTAAACAGATTAACCTCCGTAGCGGTCTAATTCCCTCAAAATTTCCATGCAAAAAGCGGTAAATTTTTTTGCATGGAAATGTTTCATTAGAAATTGGAAACTGTTGGATTTTTTCATTGTAGGCTGTAATTCTTAAGCATAACTCACTGATATTTAATAAAGTTAATAAATTAATATTAAACTTTAAAAAACAAAACACAAAAATATGTGTATTGAATCTAATACAAAATTATTTGAATTTCCTGCTGCTCTTCCCACCCGCACCAACGCATGTACTGACGTCATGGCTGCAGATCGTCGGAGGAGGACGTGTCCCCAGGACCTGCGGGGACCAGGAGGACACCAGGGGACAGTGGCAGAACAAGGTAAATGTTTTTCTTTTCAGTTAAAAGTGACCCGGAGTGTGATTTAGGATTACCGCTATTTGCAAGTAAAATCTACGCCGAGTCACACTCAGGATTACCGCTAGGAGGGTTAAGTTCCCAATATAAAGTTTTTTATAGTGTTATGTCTTCATCAAAGTCAGACTACAACAATGCCTTTGAGTATGCTTTTGAATCCTTATTGAAATTAATATGAGTTAATAACCTGCTTAGTTCAATATTTCAATAATTGCCTGCCATATCCCCGCAGTATTGTAACAATTTAAAATATGCAGAAAAGAGGGGACTTAATTGGCACATATAGAAAAAAAAGAATCACAATCTGAACATCAATGTTGCTCATAGATCGGACCATAGTATATCAAATGATTTAACAGCTAACAGTATAGCATCTCACAATATTAGAGGGTGTCTCGACGCGTTTCACGGTCAATGCCGCTTCATCAGTATAATAACGTTGAGAGATCTAGAATTTAATAATACAATATAATATACAATAGCTGTTAAAGCATTTGATATACTATAGTCTGATCTATGAGCAATATTGATGTTCAGATTGTGCTGTCTTGGATGTTAAGAAAAATGGCATAATCTTTTATTGGTGTTTTAATATTTTCTAAATAAAAAGTTTTTGTTACTTGATTCTTTATATGTGCTAATTAGGTCCCCTTTTTCTGCATATTTTGAAATGCTTTTTAATCGAGCAAGGAAACAACAGCATTCATATATAAATCACTGAAATAACAATGTGAATATGATTTTCACCAAACATTCACATTTTAAAGTGCACCAGGAAGATGACTTACACTGAATTTTTGTTAAACATCAGAATAACTGCTTTATGGATTCTCCAAAATGTGTTTCTGAACTCGAAAATAAAATAAAGTTACTAGTCCTTTGATGTGCCAGTAATATACATTTCTTTTTCAGGTCTTTCACCCTGCTTCCTGTCCTGGGCTGCTCTCCTAATTCTGTCTACAACCCTCTTATGTAGTTCACATAATATAGTTAAAAAAAGCAGATTACCCTGTTTAAGTTTTCACTGCGGCCTACAAGAAGTTACAAGGATACCTGATTTCTAGAAAATAATTTTTTTATCTCAAATTCATATCTGGAACATGTTGATAATCCTGTTGGAGGTTGCAGCAGGTTTACAGTTCTGAGAAAGATCAAGTATTTTGTTCATTTATTTTTGTTAAAACCCATACTGCATACACATGCAAAACTTGTTCTGTATAAGCATATTGAGCCTTGGAAGCTGCAAACAACCCATTAGCAATGAATTATTACAAGATCTCTTCTAAACTGTCTAATAATAAAAGTGGAAATCTTGACCTAAACATCATTGCAATTAAATAAAAGTTAAAATAATACATCTTGGTAATATTGGACAATTGCTAATATTACTACTACTAAATATTCTAATTGTACTAAATTATAATACTCATAATGTACGGAAAAAAAACATTTTGCAAAGGACTGAATGGTACACAAATACAAACAATATAAAAGTATTTCATAATTTTATCTTATTTAAAAATTGTATTTGTTATTTTCTTCTGCATTTTTCACAGTCTAGAATATAATCCGTTTTGACATGCTATCTGAAAAGAAGGTTATCAGGAACAAGGAGTAACTCACCCTTAAGTCATTTCTTTTATATACCTTTAGTGGTGTGGATAGGAACAGATTTATTTTGGCACTAAAGTACCGAATAGTAATGGTAAGTAATATTGAGAGTTAAGAGTTACACATTCAACTTGCATATCAAATCCTGTTAGGGTGAGCTCACTTCTATCAGCTGTCAAATTTCATTAAATATATGCCTCAGCCATAGTGCCCAGCTGACTGCAAAGAAAAAACTATACACCCACAATTAGCATTATAAAATGTGAAATCAACTGGAAGGGATGGCCTGGAGAAAAGCAAAACCCATTGCTAAAAAAAAAATCAGAAGTGCCTTGTGTTTTTCAAAACAATACAGAGAAAGCAGAGACCAAGAAAATCTATTTTTTTCACTCTCTAAGCTATAATGATCTTGTTTTTAATACCTTTTTTCTTCATAACAAATTTGCATAATGCTTCATGTGGTTTCAACAGCATCTGTGCTGTTTTCTCATATAACGCAGTGTTGATTTGAAATTAGAGAAGTTCATTCTATTATAAGGTTTGGGTTGTTAAAATATTTCAAGCAAAAAAGAAAAGTAGCTGACTCTCACCAATTATTTGTATGTTTTGACTGTTTTCAATTTTGTTAAGAAGGAAACGATTTATGCTATATTTTATGGCAAAAAAATTATATTAAAAAATGGTTTGTTGCAATTATGCATTGTTTATGTATATGTAGTTTCATTTGCAAACTATTTCAAGAAATTGATTCTTTAGCATATATCCTTTAGATGTCTTGAGAGGTCTGTTTCCAATTTGTGTAAAAAAGAAAAATTTATGTCGCAATTTATAGTAACAATTTTTGATGATGACATTTTATTTGCAAAGTTAACAATTATGTGCTTTTTAAACCTTAAGCATACAGTCTTTGTTAAGTTTTAGCTAGTGAATGCTAGTGTAAGGAACATCATCTTCAACAAAGAATTACAAATTTTTTACCCGACTTGAAGCTGCTTTCGTGCATTAATTAAGGTTTCTCCCAGATCCTGTCTGAAAGTTGAATATGAATTTCAATGCGAGTGCATATCTTTTTTCATCAGGCTAATAGAATATTTCACTTTAGATGGGGGTTATAAAAGGGCCCCAATTGCTAGCATGCTTTTAAAACACTAGGGGCTCTATTTATAAAGGAGGAAGTCAGACATTCCCTAAAACAGTGGTTCCCATCCTATTGAAGCTCATGGACCACTAAATCTACGGACTCCTGTACTGCGCATTCACGGGGAGCTGTGTGTAACTCAAAGGGGAAGAAACTTCCCCTTGAGTGACCCTATATTGCCAGAACCTGCCCACCATCCAGGGATACAACCTGCCCACCGCCCTGAGCCTGCGATCCCTACGGGGGCATGGTCCGCGGCTCTAGCTGGTGCACCCCCCAAGCAGGGTCCTTCTTCTGACCTTGTTGAGGGGTGCACCGGCCAAAGCCGCAGACCACCACTGGTCTCTGTGCTCACGCAGCCCAGCTTCAAAAAGACGAAGCACCAATAGAAACCTATATGTTTTTCCTATCACTGGCATATTCTTAACTTCCCAACCTTCCTACCATCCCTTATAAATCACCATCAAAAACAAAAAAAAAGAAAACCCCAACTTAATTCAGCTAAAGTCATGATCATTTGATGTTCCAACTCCGATATTCCGTCTTCTGTTTTCATCCTTCACCATGCAGGTAGTGATGTGTACACTCCCTATAGGCTGTCCACAGTCAGTCTTTTCCTGAAGACCAGATAACCTAATTATTATTTATGTCAGTAAAAGAGGACAGACAGTTACGACTGAGAACACCTAAACAGTGGATATGTGGTCCTCCAGGAAAGAGGAAGTGCTGCCAAAAGACTTGAATGAAAGATTTAGGTATATCTTTTTTCATGGGTTAAATAATAGTTCATTTATGCTAAATTTGTTAAAGGGGGGTAGAAGGTAGGGTTGAGAAAATTTTGATTGTGGTCTTGATTTGTAATGGGTGCAGAAGCTAATGTCAGAGTTTACAAGAATTACAGACTGAGCAAATCATTATCAGGGCATATTTAAGAATTATAGAAAACATGTTTATATTTAGCATGGGTGGTACAGTATTTTTGTGTCCAGTAATTCTTTTGACAAAGGCTGTTAGCAATTACTTATTCAGGATGATTAAAGTAGTAAATCAGGAGTAAAGAATATTTGCTTTAAAATTTGTATGAACATATACATCAGTTATCCAATCATGTGGAAATCAAATTTATGTTCGCCTGAAATACCTGACTATTGTAGAAATTCACATTTGTAATAATTATTCTAATAATAAATTTGTAATAAAATTCTTGATTATTTTTTTTTTGAAAGTTGAATTTGCTCTTCTTGTCCCCTGTTACTATAGGCTTCCATTGCCATGATACTTTTACCCCAAAATCTCTTCTCCAAGCTCCTCTATCAGTCACAAGCTTCAATGTAATCAACTACAATGTTGGACCAGTAGCCAGGAGCCTATCCACAACCCAGAGTGTGTTGGAGGGGAGAGGAAAGTATAATCTACAAGGACGCATATGATAAGGTACGTAAAAATGATCTTTACTGGTACCCCAGGCAAATAGGATTTCATCTGCAGTGCAATGCACAAAAAGATCTTCTGCAAGGGTAATTTTTCATGTTCTCTGGTTCAACTTTAACTACTTTATTAAATAACCCCAAAAGATTATGTAACCTAAAATATTGTACTGTTCAATAGACCAGTTTTAGTATAGTATAGTATAGTAATAATGTTGATTAAAACAAGAAAAAATCTGTTGATCATGTGGGTCTTACATGTGCACTTTGCATTGTCACCTTAAACAGTCTTATTAGTAGGGGTGTAGTGAGGCAGGCATGGGTGGGAATGCCGTGCCCGAACACTTTTCAGGAATGGGCATGCGTTTTTTTTTTACGACTACACCCTTGCTTATTAGCATTTTAAAGGTAACTTCTGTGGATTGCAGAACACATTCCCCCAATGTTATGAAGAAGAAGAAACAAGTATATATTCTTTATTCTTAGCACAGTTTCTTTCTCGGATGGCAACACAGTCCCTCCCATAGATACAGTGGAATCAGCTTTATCCCCTTACAATAGAATGTGTGTTACCAGCAGGTAACCAAGTGAAAAAAAACCCCTTCAAACTAGAAAGCTGGTGCAGCCACCACATCTAAAGACCAGTACGCTGCAGTATAATACATTTTCATTCTTTGGTTTAGATACACTTTATTAGTTAAATATGACAATTTGATTAAAAAAATGCAGACATCTTTCTGATATTACCATTGGCTGGATGTAATAGCAGTATTGTAGAGACTAAGGTTATAGAAGTTACAACTGTGATTATGATCCTGATCCAGGGTGAGACATGCCTGGCACCACCCTAACCTACCACTCCTCCACCACTACCAGCATAACCACAACATTGCTGGCCTGCATTTGTAAATTAGGATAATTTACTGTTCTGCAGGGGTACTACATTGCTAATAAATTGTGATGTGTGATGCCAAAGCCTGAGCACAAAGAATGCATAGAATAAGCAATACTGGACTGGTCACTAAAACTTTGTGCAAATGTCTAATATATGTTGCTGGAAAAAAATCGTTCAAAATCAACATTAGAAAAACAGTACACAAAGCTCTGTTCAGTTCTATAGAAAGAGTGGAAGACTGTTAGTTTCCCTGCTGTGTCCTTTCCCATATGACATACAGCAGTCTTCCCAATCAGCTATTTAGTGATCTTCCATTAACTAATGTTCCTTTACCTACATGACTGACCAGGATGACTGCCATTTTCAATGACTCTGGAATGAATGAGTGCTGTACACACAGCATTGTTCAGTTCTTTGGAGAAGGGAATGGGGAAGAGGAATGGGCACTGTGCTAGGTCCTCCCCTATAGGAAATGACAGTTGTCATCCCGGTGGACACTTAGTGTTCTCCCAATGAGGGAGCACTAAAGGATGTTGAAGGACTGCTGTATGGTTGGTAGATTTTTCCCTGAGGCTTTCCTGATCATTCACATTGACTGACAATTTTCTTGAGTGTGACTGTATGTATCCTAATATTTTACCTTTAATGACCTTCGATAAGCACTATGGTTTATGTATTCTAAATAAATGTAATTTTGACATCAGTCAAGTAGTGTGAGGGCATTAAAGGGATGTGAAGGATGATTTTTGAATAAAAAGAAGCCTGTACATTTGGTTTTTACAGCACATGCACTGTAAAATCTTTGTTCCAGGAAGAAATGGGAACATACAAAAATCAGTTGTGAAAAGATTTTGAGAAAGCCTCTTTGCGTGATAATGTTTATTTTTTATGACTGGAAGCATTTGTTACTGCAAAGCCCTTGCGAATGACTGGTCACTAGATAAGAACAAAATTGTTAACATGACTTTCTTTTATTATCAGCCTTATTTTTATTTCTGCATTGTTAAAGCCCACTTTTAAAATTTCTGTAGATGCCAGAAGCCCGGTCTTCTGGAACTCCCTGTTCCTGATCCTGTGGTTTGGAAGCATGGACAACCTTCCAATCCACCTTCACAATAGTTATTATTCTGCAGCAAATATTTTTCACACCTTTTTTTAAACGGGACAATTTGATATTTGCATGCTACTTGCTGAAAGATGTTGTTGGATGAAGGTTGGTATATAACAGAACAACTGGCAGGAGGAATCAACCTTGACTTGAAGCAGTCTGAAAAATCTGCCCGCAGTTGCTGCAAAGGATCCTTTAACAGTACATAAAACCAGAATAATCTTGGGGCTTTCAGACAAGATAGTGATAATGTTTCATAGAGTTGGCAGTTCACCAAACAATTTTACTTGTTAAACACACTTCCTGTTAATTATATGGCATTTACTTTAAACATATTAAAACTTCTGGACTTCTAACATCTTCAGAATGTTGGATTCATATGGAAAGCTTTAAGGTAAAGGTAAAAAATCTATTATAAGGCTTGTAATTTTAAACAAAAGTAAGCCTAGAACAGGAATAAAAAAAAAATCATTTTTATGTAAAGTGGATTTAATACATATTAATTATATATAATACCATCTTCAAATGTAAAGCTTGCTTGGAGGTATTTATAGACAAAAGCGCATTTAATGGCTTTCTGCCAAACTTAAATTATCACGTTTTGCTCAAAAAGTAATAGATCCAATCCAGGTGTGAGAGAGAGTGAGAGAGAGAGAGAGAGAGAGAGAGAGAGAAAGATTAAAGTACTCCACCATTATTTTAGGAACCCCACTGCCAGCAATCATTGTGAAAATTGTGAAAACCGGCCAGTGGTTAGTTAGGGCATTGAAGTGCTAGTTAGGTATTTTAGTCAGTTAATCTTTCTCTCTCCAGTTTGAAAAAGATTAATAAAATTGATCTAGCTGATTGCTGTTCAATATGGCTTTGCAGCATTGTTTTTTTTTCTTTGCCCAGTGTGTTTGAGGTCAGGCCACTCAACAGGTAAAAAGAGAGTGGATACCCATCTTTATCCCCTGATTTTGTCAATTAAATATGCCACTAGGTGCCGGTTCCCTACCATTTGAATTTGGGTGCTGTTTTTGTATTTCTGTAAAAGATATTCAATAAAATCATGTGAAAAAGATATGGATTTATTTTGCCTATTCTATTGCAAATCATTGTTTCAAAAAAGAACAGTTATAGTTATTTGTATGGTGCTGTTTGTTGGGCCCTGGGACAAACCAGCAGTTTCTGCAGGGGTCATTATACACAAAAACTCAACACCTTTAAAAAGTTTACCATGAATTTAGTGTTAAGTCTGTAAATATGTAAAATAAGTAAATAAAAGGATCAGTAAAATCAGTGAATAAAAAATAAGCATCCCAAGCAATAAATGATTTGCATAGTTTGCAGACAAAACTGTAGTTAGGTTTTTTTAGATCACTTAGGATTGTTTAGCTGGTTGTCTTGGAAACTAAATATCTTCTTTGAACTTTCACACAAAAGCATATTGGCATTTTCTATAACACTACACCACGTGTTTCTACACAAAGGAAGGGCCATGTTAAAGAGAGTCTCTTGTCCTTTTATTGTGTTTTAAGTTCAGTAATTGTTGCTTAGTATCCACATATTTGCAGTTCAGTGCTTGTCTTAGATGAACATACTGTAGGGAGAAAGGATATTTTAGTGCAAATGTATAAAATAGAACTTGCACAATTTGAAACCTAGGCAATTGGGTTAAATCTGGTTACTTTATATATATATATATATATATTTATATACTTTTGTATAGAAATGGCCTGTAGATTTGCCAACTGATGGTTGCATAATATTTTTTTCTATTCATATTTTTCTCCTTTTTTTCTTTTGGCTTATTGATTGCTATAGACAGCAGTGTTTTTATTTCTGCTTATTTAGACCTATGTTTTTACATGAGGGCTGCAATTAGTTTGGAACTTTCTCCACACCTTGTCAACCAGTGTAGGATATCTGCTCTACACTTTAATGTCAGGTCTGCACCATTATTGTGTGTTTTTATTTCATAGAAAGTATTATTGTACAAAATACAGTGTGTTTAAAAGATGCAAAAGGAGTTTAGCGACATCATTATTTCTATAATGACTGTTATGTTCATGTTTTTTGGTGATAATCCTGTCTTTCTGTCAGCAATATTATTTTGTAAAAACCTGCAATTTCTGTGTAATCTAAAGACAAAAAGCTGTACATAAATGGTAGAAAAGTTTTTTCTTTTTTGACCAGAATTAAGGTAAAAATTGCAATCTAAAATTTGTTCAATTTAAAATGATACTAAAACTACATTGTTGTTACAAAGACTAGCAAAGTTAATTGTTCAATAATTAATTTTGTTTTCATTTTCTTGTTAAGCTACCCAAAAATGTTGCATAGAAAAACAATAAAAATAAAAAACTAAATGAATATAGTAGAGAAACAAATATAAAAAATAGCTAAGGGTAGAAGGAAATATTATAATGGGACTGGTTAGGGTTACATAGGAATACATCCCTTCAGGTGCAAAAAAGTCTGCACTAGTAAAAAGTTTCAGTAAATTATCATTGTAAGTACAAGAAGAGTTACTAGCTGTTCGGCATGCACATGTGCAGGAGTTATCTCTCATACGTGTGCTTTGCCCATTCATTCCCAATAAACATGAATATACCATGCTGAAAAGCTAGAGGACTAATACTTATTTTATTATTTTCATACCAAAAATTTCAGACTAGAAAGACAGCAGCCATGTAGAGCAGTCATGGCCGCCAATTATGTTAATATACACTGCCTGGCAAAAAAAAAAAAGTTACACACTTAAATATTTTTATTATATCTCTGGACCACTTTAGCTTCATTTCAGCATGGTAGTTTTTCAAAAAGCTTATACAGTGGGCCTTATTTAAAAAAGCTCTCTAAGGCTGGAGAGGATACACTTTGACAGTAAAGCTGGGTGATCCAGCGTACCTGGAATGGATCTGGCCCAGGATTCGGAACATTTGCTAGCAAATAGCAAATGACTGAAGAAATCAATTGCAGATTTTCTAGATCTCTACTGTATCCTCTCCAGCTTTGGAGAGCTTTAAAAAATCAGGCCTAATGACATAACATTTCTTTCCATCAATAGTTGCATTTTTTTTTTCAATATGATCTTGTATTCATGGTGGGAGAGTTGGATTGCTGTGTAAAATCTTCTTCAAAGATTCTCAGTGGGGTTAAGGTGTGCACCTTGTGGTGACTAATCCATGTGTGAAAGTTATGTCTCATGCTCTCTGAACCACTCTATACACAAACTGAGCCCGATGGATGGCATTGTCATCATGGAATATGCCCGTGTCATTAGGGAAGAAAAAAGTCCAATAACCTGGTCATTCAGCAAATTCAGGCAGTCAGCTTTGTTTGTGTCTTTTATATATTATTTAAAGAGGGAGGAGATCAGGAAAATCAAAAGTCCTATATATATAATTCTTTTATAACAACTGTGACAATATATGACTTTTCCCCACCAGAAAAAAAAAAACTTTTATACTGCTGTGAGCAATGGGGGACAGAGGACCACATTTATTTTTTTTAATTTTTTAGAAACCGTGCAGGAATCCTCTTTATACCACATACAGCTCAATCTATAATATTGAGTATTACCTTCATCCTAAGCATTATTTTCTTAATTTTAAATGTGCATGGTAGAAGTGTCTTATTTAGTTTGAGTGTGCCTGACTTGTATTAGATAAATGACACTTCTCTTCCTCTCCCATCAATAATATCAACTTTTTGACAAATGAAATAACCATCTCAGGGGTATTACCTCTAAGCATCGCCACTAATCTTCATCTTTTGAAGTGTCCAAAGGATTATGTCAATAACACTGACCTTTCACCTTCAGAAAGAAAGCAGCAATATGTTTCAATAGCTGAGTCTTTAAAGAATCTAAAAGCGTAGGAGGGATTTAAATCCACACAAGTAATCAACGTAGGTCTGGAACAAATAGGATCTGATAACCATTTTAATGATTTCATAGGAATTTTCTGTCCTCTCTGCTTGGAAACTTCTTTGAAATTGCATAATATACCCAATAAATATCCAATGCCAACTGAGATACAGTAATAAGTGATGCAGTGCTTTGCAATATATGTTTTTTCTTCTGATAATGGCAAAAGGGGCAAACATAGTGTACAGTTGTGTTTGCATGCTTTGAATTTATAGAAAAAATCATATTTAATTGACATCAAGAAAAAATATTTTGTTAGCAATATTAGCTGAGGTTTTGAGTTCTTTGGGTCACAAGGAAGCGTGTAGAAACCCTGTGCATGTCCTTTCTCCAGCAACATTTGTAATGTCTCCTTCACTCCAATTCTGGTTTGTTTAGCTTCTTGGAGCAAAGAAAGGAGGCTATGCATAGGCGAAAAGTCACAAGTTTAACAAGCAACAAATTTAACACAGGACCTCGTGACATCTCTGAGCCTTCACCAAGCATGGGTGTCATGATATAAGATGAAGAGAAGGGCTAAGTGGAGCTGTGGGGAGACACTAGGTGAGTATGTTCTGCTGCTCAGAGAGGCAACATGTTTATTGCTCTGTACCAAGCATCGTTGTTTTTTAAGGATAGAAAAGTCTCCTACAGTCATGGATTCTGTCAATAATGGGCCCCTGTGTAAAGCTGACTAGTGCCCCTCTCCCATGATGCCCCACTGTGTAGCAGAGCATAAGCCCTCAAATTGGAGACGTCCTATGAGGAAGAACTTTCACGGACAGGAATTTCTGGAAGAATAAATTCACCTGCCACAGAAAGGGGGTGCACACATTGCTTCCTTAGCGCAGTGCCAAGCTTAAACAAGGTTCTGAGAGCACACCAGGGGAAGATGGGTGGGTGTGATGACCGAAATAGGACAATGCAGTGGCACAATTTGTCTACCCTGGTTTCTATTCCATTCTAAAGCCCACCCTAGGGAAAATATTTTTTTGCAGTTCTTCAATACCTTAAAATAGGTAACTACAATATTAAACTTGATTCTACCTATCACTGTAATTTTTACTAACTTCATTATTTTTGTTTAGTGTATATACCTGCATAGACACAAAACAGGATGCATCTTGGGAAGAAATAGAAATTTCATGCAATAAACCTGATTCTTTCATGAAGCACAAGCAGCATCAATATCTATACTGATATATCATGAATTGTTCCATTTGGCCAAAAACCTTGGCATGTATGTACCCTCCATTATTTTAGTATGAGCGCCCATTTAATTTTTGCACTATGCAAGTTTGCATGAAATAAAGTGTAGAATTCTAAGGAATTGTAAGGCCCCGGTCAATACTGGTATTCCCCAGACATCATCCCCCCAAATACTGAGTACAGAATGTCAGGAAATGCAAAAACAAGCCAAGGTCAAAACACAGGTGATAAGTCCACCAAGCGAAGTACAAAAGGAAAGGCACAACCAGAGTCGGGGTAGGAAAGGCACAAAGCAGAGGTTGGTCCAGGCAGAGTTCAACGGACAGTCAAGAACAGACACAGGTCAGTAACAGAATAGTCAAAAATAACTCCAACACAGGTAGGCCCAGCAGACGCTATAACAGGCACAGAAGATCGGAAGCAGAGTGGCTATAAAGCTCCAGCAGCCAATGACAATGCAGGACAGAGTCAGGAGCTGATCAGCCTCTAGAATTCCCTTGAGCGGTGCACAGGCTACCGATAGATGCTGGGTATGCCATAAATCCATCAGGCTGCACGGCTAAAGAGAAGCAGGGGCTGCTGCTATCTTAGTTCTCCTGGTTGTTGCAAATGACATCTCTGGACAGAACAAACAGTGTTTTATATTGCGATAACACACTGCACGGAGTCGTCGGACAGATGAGCATTTCCTAACAGGTATAGTGAGAAAGTCTTTAATGCCTGTAAAGTATAGTGTTAAAATATTTTTAAAAGTAAAAAGTATGTTTATTTATATTTTGTCTATGCCATAGCACCCAAACAAAATGTTTCTGCACTAAGGATTTAAAAAGTACATCATGTCTTTGTTTTGTATTGCACAGCTGCACTGGATATATGTATCCTAATCTCTTGTGTTTAATCTGTGTAAATTATATCTTCTTATAAACCTGGTGCATTTTTACCCATCCCTCAGCAAATGAGCCTTTAGTAAATCGTTAGTATTGTGTGGCGTTCATTTGGCCAGTTTGATGATCTGGCAGCAAAGATATATGATCATGTGGTGAAATTAAATAGAATCCCTCCAGGGTATAATGTGATTAAACTAATTAATGGTTCTGTTTACATTATCCATTTTTATTAAGTTGTGTGGTATCATTATTTCCAATATGAGAAAGAAATTACTCTAGCCACAGTACAATAAGTATGTGAAATGGAAGTATCCAAATATTTCCACTGCTTTAATCAAAAGAGTTCCTAAACCACAAAGGACCAAATAAGAAGACATCATGCTGCTTCCATACATTATGGAAAATGGTTTAATAAAAAAAGATGCAACTAAGAAGAACAATAATGTGACTGGGAATATATGACATCCTGAGTTGTTTTTTGAATTTTGTAGTAGTCTAAATTTCCAAACTATATGCTGTAAGTAAAAAGTGCAGGAGGATGGAATGAACATAAAAACAACAAAAAATTTATATATATATACACATGGGCTCTAAGGGTCTATGGTTGAAACCAGGACAGGAAGGTTAAGGATGATCAGCACCAGCTGGCTGTGTGGTACCTTGTCAGGGAAGGCAAAATACTGGTGGAGCCAAACCCAAACAATGTGAATGAGTCTGATATTTTAAAGCTCTCAAAGACTGGAGAGGATACACTTTAATCAGTGAAGCAGGGTGATCCAGAAAACCTGGAATGGATCTAGTCCAGAATTGAAAACATTTGCTAACAAAAAAACAATAACTTTTAAGAAATCCATTCTAGCTTTGCTGGATCACCCAGCTTCACTGATAAAAAAAAGTATCCTCTCCAGCTTTGGAGTGCTTTAATTATTCACACAATAAATAGCTGTCCCTAAGAGATGTTTGTCTTTGTGAAGAACTTGTGAAAAAAGAAACTGGTGTGTTTAAGATTCCCACCAAAGCTTGCTAATATAAAGGAATGCTTGGTGGTGCCCCTTCAGGTGGACAAGACTAGAGAAGATACACTTTTATCAGTAAACCTTGATGATCCAAAAAACCTGGAATGGATCTGGTCCAGGATTGAAAACCTTTGCTAACAAACAGCAAATCAATGCCAGGCTTGCTAGATCACCCAAGTTCACTGATGAAAGTGTATCCTCTCCAGCCTTGGAGAGCTTTAATAAACAGGCCCAATGTCTGAGCTCCTAAAGAGGAAGATGCCATCCTGTGGACATGATAAAAGTGCAGTACAGATGGACCCAACAGAGGAACCAAAAGAGCAAGGGTACCATTGATGTGCACTAAGTAAATTCTATGAATAAGGAGAAAACTGCATCCATGGAATAGAACAGGAAAGACGGAGAAAATATGTGGAAAATCCTTAGTCTGTCTGGATGAGAGCCCAGCAGGGTAATCTGACATTGTCCATAGGCTAAAATACCAAACAATTTCATAAAAAGGGGTATTACATAGTCCTAAAAATTCAACACTTTTACACTTTAATCCAATTGTATGCCACACAAGCAGGCCAAAAATATTCAACAATAAGCCAAATGACCAACAAGAATAACTTACTATGATAATTATGCTTTATTCTTGGTTGTCATGTAATGTAAAATATGATTGTCATCCCATAATATTTTGGACTTTTTATTATTATTTTAACCACATTCACCCTACTTTTCCTTGTTATTTTATTATGTCAGCTAGGCGTAATTACTTCTAAAGTACCATGTAAGTACATTTTTATCCATTTTTTCTGCAAGGGTAAAAACTAAATAAAGAAGGGAACATGTTGCAGTATAATGTGGCAAAAATCAGTGTGTCCAGCATTAATACTGTGCTCATTTTCTTTTTGGCTTGATAGTTGAAGGACTTCTTACACAGGGAATCTGATGTCTCAAAAGTTAGCCTTTGCTGTCTCAAAACCCATTCTCTCTGTCTAAAAACCATATTGCAAAAAGTTCCCTGAGGAACTAGATTGCAGTGATAGTTGTTAATATCCTTGATGATAACTGCAAAGTGATGGATGTGATTCCCAATGTACCATTAGGGAAATTGCACAGTGTTGTTTTGTATCCTGGATTTATTACTCAGGATCTATTTTTTTTCGGTAGTTATGGACTAGGGATGTGCAAATTCAACAAGTATTTTTTTTTTCAATAAATTTTGAATAAATCATTGAAGTCCAGGAAGGAGGAAGAATTAAGGTCATGTTGGGAGTATGATGCGCTTAAATGGCTCCTGAGGTTTACAGAATAATCTACTATTTATCTCAGTCAAGTGTATGTGCCTATCATTATTTTATCTTTATTTTTTCCCTAAGCAGCTATAGTAAATTAGCAAACTCCACCTATGGAAAATCTGTGATTTGCAGGAAAATCAGCTTCCCCCAATTCATATACTACATGGTATTGCGATTTGCAATATTTTTTCTTATTTTATATGAAAGAAGGCTTCACAGTACCTCTTTTTCTCTGTATTCTGAGCATAATTTTCAGTGCCTGTTCCTACTCTCTATGTATGGACTCAGCAAAGTCACTTTTCCTATTTTCTCTATCGTAGACCTACTTTCCAACATCTGCCATATTGTTTGCACAGACATTAAGATGTATAACTTCCTTTTTTGAAATTCTAGAAAAAAAAATGTTGGCATCTGTCCTCATTTATTTTAGCATACTGTACAAATTCTCTTGTTTTAACAGCATCATTATCAGTATCTTAGTCACCATTCAAAATCTGTATGTAGAGGAATATGTAAGTCATTTTCTTGGTATGTATCTTTGATGTTGGTATCAAGATTAGTTTTTACTATGCCACCTACTTTACATGAGTAAATGTAAATTTACTCAATAGTTGTCCACTGTTTTTACTGACAATATAGGAGCAACTGTTGGTGTCACTTAAATATAGGGGAAGCTCTACATCTGTTCTTTATCATATGTTTGATAGCATTCTCAATATTTTTTTTCAATACAAGCAGTGGTATATGTACTGAACAAGATCTTTAAAATTATCATTTTGTTTGAATATAATGATATTGAGCATGTATTGCTCACACTGTTTTTTTGTGTGGACTCTTGTGCTTTTCTGTACCGTGTGTATGTATATTAAGATCCTGCTCTAGGAAATGCAAGATTGTGCCCCAAAACATTGGGTAATTCTGGCCTCCTGTCGCTAACCCACTAACATGTTTTTTAGTATAATTTTTTTGCATGTCACTGCATTACTTCTGCCAACCTCATGTCAAATGCACCTTGTGACTGAATGGCATACATCTGGGTAAATCATACTGTTTCTGTAGTTGACTAAAATACCTAAATAGGTCTCTAGTCTTTGTTACAGTATTTGGACCAGCAGATGGTATTTTGCAGTTTGGGCAATTCAGGGCAATAATTGCACCAAATAGGGATTTTTTGTAAAATGTCTACCATATATCTTTTGAAGTTTCCTAACCTTTCACTAGATATATTTAAAAAAGATGGCAGGTAGGTAGCATCATATATTTTTGCTTCCAGAGCACAAAAACATTTTAGTAGGGCTTCTGCGAGGTCTCAGTAATAGTTTGGATGCACTCAATTCCATCAAGCATAATGCTAAAGCTGGGATAACAAATAATAAAACCAGTGGTTTTGCAAAGGCTATATCACCTTTATTTTTTTTTGGAAAATGTAGTTAAAAAAAGCCAATATATAATTGATCTCACGGCTTGTTATTGTACTGCCATTTTTTGTATTACTAATGTGTTGGTAACATTGCTCTATTACAACTCCTTGAAAATCAATAAAAAAAGAAAGCTAATATGTGTGTATTTATTACTTCAAAGAACCTCTCCAACATAGCATTAAGTACCTTAAACATTAATGGTGGTAAACATACCATTTCAGCTAGGTTGGCTCTGGTGATCACTGACAAGGGTAACTTTAGCCAGGTTTTGACTTTTTTAATTAAATCACCTTAAAAGAAGGGTAATGCTGAGATTTTTGTAGTCAGTAACCAAGGCTGGATAGGATACACATTTTTTGATGAAGCTGGGTAATCCAGTAAGCCTGAAATGGATTTCCCTAAGTCATTTGTTATTTGTTAGCAAATGTTTTTAACCCTGGACCAAATCCATTCCAGGTTTTTTTGGATCACCTAGGTTCACTGATGAAAGTGTATAATTTCCAGTCTTGGAGAGCTTTAATAAATCAGGCCCAATGTATTTTTTTCCTAAAATGTGTCTCTTGCCAGAGCTGGATAGCAATTGTAGGCCCAAAAAGTTCTGTAAAGACCGGATCCTTGCTTTCCCTAATGCTCCTTTACTTTCTGTTTGCAGACTTCTGTATATCTAACCTATTTCCTAGCTGGTTATTTTCTCTTCTACCTTCTGCTTTACTCCCCTATACAATAAAAAGTTTTCTTTCCTATTTGCTATTGCTTTGTTACATTGACTGTAAGTTGTTCCAGCTTCTGGAGCCCCCTCCCTCCCTTTTACCTTAAAAACCGTAAAATATCCAAATGCTGTATTGCTGTTCTAGGATATACAAAACTGTAGTATGTACCAAACCATTGAAATGTGTCCCTTGCATATTTCTAAGATTACATATGTCAACTGAAGTCAGTTCCCCTGCTAGCTTTAGGGTCTCAGATCCCCTATATCATTGTGATAACCCCATGCTTTATTCAAACTTTGCTTTTCAAATATTTTTTTAATTTAGAATTAAAAAGGTGTTATAAATGTACATAAATATTCTAGAAACTTCAATTATTCCATACACCCTAAAGATGTCCACAGTTTTTGTTTTTAACTAACATATATGATCAGACTTAAATCTAGGCCCAGACTGGAACTCAAATAAAGCACTGCCACATAAAGACTATACATACAAGACAGAACCTATTTTTTGGCACAAGAGCTCATCCATACTATAACACTACCTAGCCCCCTTGGCAAATTCAAATTTAGAATCTAGACCTGGTTATGTCACAAAATCCAAGGATAAAGTATGCTCTGTGTTCTAACAAAGCCTGTCTTTTTAGTTCTAGTTGTACCAACTCTTTACTCCAAAGCCCCAAATTATTCTTTCTTTCAATTTGTCTCTCACATGTGAGCTTTCCACTTCACAATTCAATTATAGGTAGATTGTTTAAACACAACATCCTCTGAAGGGTATGCAGTTACTTCCTTACCTACAAAAGACAGATTGTGCCGTCGTAACCCGAATTGAAACTCTCCCAGACCTGTGAGCAATTGAGAAGTTCTATCCCTGAATGAGCAAGGATATTATAACCTGTTTTACCAATGTATCATTTTCAGTTTGCTTGCAAATGTCATTCCCCAAATAGAAGAAAAAGGTATTGTCTGCATAGGTTATACATCCACAATAATCACAAGTCAGATAATGTGGCACTACAAACATGATATATTTGTCTCCGGCACTGCTGGCTTAGTTTACTAATTTGCCTGACAGCGTTTTCTTTGTTCCCTACCAACTGTGATCATGACACTTTTGTTATTGTGACAGCAGAAATATTCAGTAACAGACACCCTAAATACATCATAAGCACCAATGTACTAATCATTAAAAATTGGTGTGCTCTCAAACACGTGCTTACTATCATTGTCAAAAGCATTCATGTTCCCAAAGGCATTTTGAGCTGACAAAGCATTGTGTGGATCTGTTTTCACACACACAAATCCATCATTTCATCATGTATTGAATTAAAGCTTATAAAACAGGTACTACTGTAAGGTCAGCATTTCAGTAAGTAACTACCCTGTGAAAAATATAAAAATGTTGACAACATAGTAAAAAGTAAAATAAAATGCTGAATCTATCGAAGTCTTTTTTTGGAGGAATTAGTTTCTTGAATTTGTGTTTCCAATTTACCAATCAATTGAAATGTGAATAAAGTTAGGGTTAGGTAAACTGTTATAATGCCCTAGGAAAAAATAAGCCATATTCCCGTACTTTGGACTTCCAAGTCTCATCATCTTCAGCTTATGCTACTTGAGGCTAGTTGTCAGTCTATGATATATTTGTCTACAACTGGAGAGAACGAGTTAGAAATTAAAGAAAGCTGGAACTCCTGTTTAACCTATTTAGACCTATCCAAGATCTAGAGCAGGGTTTCTCAACTAGGGTTCCTCCAGAGGTTGCTAGGGGTTCCCTTGAGCAATGAGAAATGTGTGCCTCTCCATTGAGTTTAAGTGACACCAATGATCTTTTTGGCTAGCTGTAAGGATTACATTTTTCTGAATGGCAAGCAATGTAAGAGGTATCCTTCCCACCGACCACTACACTAATGTACTGTGAGCTGTGGGTATTGGCAGGGATACTCTGAAGACCTGAAAGTTATTTGAAGGGTTTCCACATTTTAAATAGGTTGAAAAAGACTACTCTATCCAAACAAATGACCAAATTTATACCTTGACCCAACAGGTAGCATCAAAGGTGCTTTAAAGCTCAAAGCCCCAGAAACTCTTTAATTATCATAGCCAGATCCTTCAGATTAGAGATGTAAGTATTTGAACCTATATCTCTGTGTACCATCTTACAAGGAAGACTCTGCAGCTAGTTTTTCATAACCATTGGTGGAGCAATGCAAGATAGCATCAACTAAGCTCAATGCAATCACTCCCTAAAGGCTTTCAAAAAACCCCTTAAGATAGCATTGCTGGGTAACACTGCATTGCTGAGTATTAATGCCTATGAGTCTAAAATCTAACACCAAGCATCTAAAGACAGAATACAGTAAGGGTGACAAAACACAATGGCCATGATTTATTAAAGCTCTCCTAGGCTGGAGAGAATACACTTTCATCAGTGAAGCTGGGTGATCTAGCAAACCTGGAATGGATTTCCTAAAAGTTATTATCTGTCTATTAGCAAATGTTTTTAATTCTGGACCAGATCCATTACAGATTTGCTGGATCACCCAGCTTCACGGAGGAAAATGTATTCTCCTCAGCCTAGGAGAGCTTAAATAAATCAGGGCCAATAGGTTTACTTTAAACTATATTGCACCAATTGGATAGAATAGGAAGTGCATAAAACACTCTTAAGCACAGCAAAAAAGAAGAGAATCTCTTTTAAAAGTAAGGAACTTACATCTTAAACATTTTTCTATTGGAAGATTTACAGTTCCAGTGACCAATAAAAATGTTTGTATTTTCCTTCTACAAATACAAAAATTTGAATTTGTATGGAATGCCTCAATGAGCATGGTAAAAATGGTCACCACAAGTGAGTGAATCTCCTCAGTAGGGACATAGATACCAATAAAAACTTGAAGGGTTCTTACCTTTCTACACTCTATCCTAAATTACACTATGATCGAACATTTTTTTCAATACTGAAAGGTATTACATTTGTCAATTTATAGAGGTTTGGAATATTTTTGATTTATAATCTTAAAACTAGACTATGTAAAGTATGATTTAAATGTATTACCCATACCAAATAAAAATAGCCCTCTTTTGTTTCCTGCATCAAATTTGTTGCATTTCTAATTTTGAGAGTGCCCATGTATGTCATTCTCATGCTTTAACGCATCTTTATGTCAGTATTATGTGTAAAGGAAGATTAGAGGTTCATTGCAGATAATCCATATGTGTTCTCTTCAAAACAAATGTCTGGGTTCTTTCCAAGATTTGACTCATCAGCATTCCACACAAACAAAAACACCCATTAAAAAGGGAATAAAAACACCAACAAAAGATACATGAGTGGAGTAAATGGAGGCAGCAACGTGACACCAATAGGGGAGACATGCTGTTCCTGAATTGCACTGCAGGCTTTATCACCGGCTCTGTCCCTACAAAACCAAAGCCAGCTCCCTTCCTGGGCAGTGTAATCCAGATGGATGAATGCTGGCATGTGTGCAGCTGTGGTACATAGAGCACACAGGTGTTACAAGCAAAATGGTTTGCTTGGCAAACTAGTATTTCTTTTTGTTATCAGAGTTTTACTAGATGATTCTTTTCTGCAGCTGCCACTCTCTATTGTCCCAGTCTCAAAGTTTTATTTTAAATGGCGCTGGAAATATAATACAGGCTTACATACTCTGACAGCAGGTACATACAATATGGACCACCCAATCTACTTATATTATACATATCAGAAAAGCTTTAATAGCTACCTAATCTGTGGTTTTCTACTACAAGGGACATTAAATTATATTTAGATTAACCAGGTTCAAAAGGAACTTAATTCAGTTGGAAAAAAAAGGAAAGCATAATTATGTTTATAATAAAGCACATTTTGTGTATAGTCAGGGCATGTGATTTATTACAATCTGCCACAGAGCGTTCAAGCAGTTGGTGTTGCTTATTATTTGACAGCATGCAGATTAATGTCAAGCAGCTATGGTTGACTGTAACATAATGTTTACATACAGGCTGTCTTACACTGCACCCAAACAGACAGCCGGAATGAAATACTGTTTAGTTCCAACAGTCTAGCTGACATAAACTGTTCGATGTTAAAGAAGAGCAAACAGCAAGCTGTGCGGTGTCAGAACAGAAGACGTCCCCAGTCTATAACAAAAGCTATTTACTTTTCACAGCAAACTACAAATACATTCTCACAAGGTGTATTTTAGATGGGTCAGGCTGACCCTGTGGTACGGTAATACAATGCAGGAAACATCTGATAATGTTTCAAGACTAAAGAACTGATTAGACTCCTAGAAAATTTTTACGTATGTAAAGTTGTAAGTTGTAAATGTAAATTATTTACACATTTTTGAGGTATAATAAATCCTAAATTTGGGGATTAGATGGTTGCCTAATGAAGTCACAAGAAGCAATAACATAGCGATAAAGTGATCAATGCAATGATTTTGGCTTAGCTCATGCCTAACACCTGTGTGCACCAGACCATAGGCTAACATATTAAATGGCACAATTCAAGGAATGAAAAGGGGCCAATTTATAAAAAAAAATGGGGAATAGAAATTGTTCTCCAATTTTTTTGGTATACACCTTTGGAAACCATTTTTAGAACACCATATGGATGAGAATAGACACACATTTCCAACAGTGAAGAGTTGAGGAATTTATTATTCATATACAGCCTTACAGTCTGAAACAATTTTGGTTATTAAAAACAAAAAAAGTTTTCTTTAGCATAGAGGACAATCAAACTTTGCTTTTATTGAGCAGTATTGTAACAGAAAACACAAGATTCAGGCGAGAAACTGGTAAAAGTAATTCACAACTATAATTCTAAACTAATGGTTTGTAGCTGCAAGCATGCTTTTCTCTGTGGTCTCAGAGTCTGTGGCTGGTTACTACACCTGAGCATTCACATCCACTCAGGTTACACCGGCCTCCCCTCAGGCCTTTCTTCTCAGGTGTCTCTCCTCAGTCCTCCTTTCTCAGGCATCTCACCTCAGTCCTCCTTTCTCAGGCCTCTCTCCTCAGACATCTTTCCTTAGGCCTCTCTCTTCAGGTGTCTCTCATCAGGCATCCTCAGACCTGTCTTCTAAGGCCTCCCTTCTCAGACATCTCTCCTCGGGCCTCTCTCTTCAGGTGTCTCTCCTCAGGTATCTTTCCTCAGACCCGTCTCTTCAGATCTGTCTCCTCAGGCCTCTCTCCTCAGTCCTCCCTTCCCAGGCTTCTCTCCTTAGGCCTCTCTCTTCAGGTGTCTCTCCTCAGGCTTCTCTGTTCAGGTGTCTCACCTCAGGGCTCTTTCCTCAGCCCTGTCTTCTCAGGCCTCTTTCCTGAGACCTGTCTCATCGGGCCTCTCTCCCTAGGCCTCTCTCCTCAGGCCTCTCTCCTCAGACCTCCCTTCTCAGGCATCTCTCCTCAGGCCTCTCTCCCCAGGCATCTCTCCTCAGTCGTCTCTCCTCAGACCGCTAAATCTTACCTCGCTTACCTCACATAAATGTTTGTGTGTGTAGAGATCACACACAACAGTCACTTGAACAAAATACTGATCACCACTTTTTCCATCCACTGAGGGCTACTTTTAAAAGTAATATTACCCAGCCATAGGCCTAAATTATGGCCACTTATCAACACTCTTAAAAACAGCAAAAGTTAAAAAAGCACTAGGTACCTGAAAAAACACCACTGTAGGCACCATTGTGTCTGTTGATAATAATAGTGTTGATTGCGTTAGAAATATTTTACCTCAGACCTGTCTCCTCACGCCTCTCTCCTCAGGCCTCTCTCTTCAGGTGTCTCTCCTCAGGCCTCTCTCTTCAGGTGTCTCTCCTCAGGCCTCTTTCCTCAGACCTGTCTCTTCAGGCCTCTCTCCTCAGACCTGTCTCCTCAGGCCTCTTTTCTCAGTTGTCTCCCCTCAGTCCTCTCTCTTCAGGTGTCTCTCCTGAGGCCTCTCTCTTCAGGTGTCTCTCCTCAGGCCTCTCTCTTCAGGTGTCTCTCTTCAGGTGTCTCTCCTCAGGCCTCTCTCTTCAGGTGTCTCTTCTCAGGCCTCTCTCTTCAGGTGTCTCTCCTCAGGCCTCTCTCTTCAGGTGTCCCCTCAGGCCCCTTTCCTCAGACCTGTCTCCTAAGGCCTATCACCCTAGGCCTCTCTCCTCAGGCCTCTCTTCTCAGGCATCTCCCCTCAGTCGTCTCTCCTCAGACTGCTAAATCTGACCTCACATACCTCACATAAATGTTTGATCAACCACAACATTCACTTGAACGAAATACTGATCACCAGTTTTTCCATCCACTGAAGGCTACTTTTAAAAGTAATATTACCCAGCCATAGGCTTAAATTATGGCCACTTATCAACACGCATCAAAAGTTAAAAAAGCTCTAGGTGCCTGAAAAAACACCATTGTAGCCATCTTTGTGTCTGTTGATAATAATAGTGTGGACTGCATTAGAAATATGGCAAACAGCATAGAAAATGTGAAATGAGGCGGTCACTGTAAAAGTGGTGAGCATGCTGAAAAATTGCAAATTTCTAAAAAGATAAAAAGTAAGCCAGTTTGTTGGAGAACAAAAATGCCTCAAGATGATCAGTTATTGTACCATTCCTAGCATGACCCTAATTGTCCATAACATGTACCTATGAGAAGGTTTTTTTTTTCTCGTCTGTGTTTCTGTGGGCAGATTTCACTCACTATGTTTAAAAAAAGATATTTTTTTATATTCAGAATTCCTTAGTTAATGATTCTTTTTCTTTCTGAGAACCAGACGTTGTCATCATAGAGCTCCAGGTGCAAAGAGCTATATGATACCCTAAAGCCCCCAAATCTCAAATGACTTTCCCTGAATTCCCAACCTTTACACAAACCTCCTCTGTAACCATAACTCTAACACTTACCTTACTGAGAATATAAGCTTTTCACTATCCATCCCTGTAACCCTAGGGGCAGGTTCACAGCCTCTTTATTGCACCAGCCACTTGAGCACTTACACAGCATCAGCGGCTCATAAAGAATTAACATCTATACATGTGACAGCTATAAACCAGTACACCTAACTCCCCCCCATAGACCTTATACTAACCATCAAATTAACTTTACCTGTAACCCAGAAACCCTTAACTGCCTTTTAGCCCTAACACCATTCTACCCTAGTAGTAATTAATTCTAACACTAGACATAACACTATATTCACTGTAACACCAACCGTCCTGATTGTCCCTGATTTAGAGGAACTCTTTTAGGTCCAAGTCTCTTTCTTTCTCTTTCCTCATTCAGTTGTTGCTCTTCTTGGGTATATATACACTTCTATAAAAAATATTGCATTATTAACTATTAAAAATGTTATTTTGCATTAAATCTTTCATCCAACCTATAAGTTGTTGCACTTTTTGCACTTTTTTTTAAAGCAAATATAACGGCAATATGGTTTAAAAATATACACTTGTTAGTTTAGCCAATCATTTTTGGCATATTAATTTTATAAAGTCTACAGCATGGCAAGGGTAGGGTGCCATTTAGTAGATGTGCGTTACATCAGTGTTTCTCAATTAGGGTTTCATGTTCCTCAAAAGTTTACTAGGATTTCCCTGAGCAAATAGCAATTTATGACTCTCAGGTCAATTTAACTGAGACCATTGATCTCTTTGGCTTCCCACTTGCCACCAAAGTAAGAGGCATTCTTCCTACTGACCATCACACTAATGTACTGTGAGCTGTGTATATAGTTATTATAGAAGGGATTCCCTGAAGGTCTGAGGGTTTTTTTCTCACTGGGTTCCCCATGTTAAAAAGGTTTGAGAATGCTGCTCTATATACTAGAGCTAAACATTATCCCCTAAAATTTGGCAATATAATGTACTAATTTGCTACAACTGCAAAGGGACTACTTTAAAGATGCATAACAAATATTAAAAGTGAAAGCCAGCACACTCAGTACAAAAAAAACATTTTATAATTATTCAAATGTTTATAGTCTGACAAATGATTATGAATGATTTATTGTGGCTTGTTTTTTGGACATGTACCCTCTATCAAGATTTCTATATTACAAATGAAAGAAAATTAACCCATTTAAAGACGTGTTGTAAATTCCCTGTAGCCCTAGGTAGGTCTGTACCTTTCAATTACAGTTGCTTCTAAGATTACAAGGAATATTTAATACACTGCAATTCTCTTGGTCTCTGAAGGCTTAAGAATGTCAAGCTCCATAACACAAGAGCTAGTTTTCTTTGCTTGTAATTTAAAACATACAGTACAAATGTTGCCACTTTATCAAGCTGCGGCACTAAACATTATTGTTACAACCTGCATGTTTTATAGTTCTCTCAATAGAGCTTTATTAAAATTGTCTTTAGAGCAGCTTAGCTGATTATACTCTGTCTCAGAAATGAACATGTAAATTTATTATAACTAGTTAACTTTTTTTGCTGAAAGAAAATATTTTAAAGTTTCAGTGTGATCCTATTTGATTTTTATTGTGTTGTTTTATTAGAGTTTGGCTAAAGAAAACTTTAGCTCCCGCGTTCTTTTTATAATTTACTTTGGATAAATCAAATGTCAAAGCATAATCTTAGATGTATTTATAAGGAATGCAAATGAGGCAAGTACTCTTAAGGATTATTTTATTTTGTAACATGAAGAGTGATAACATAGGAAAAGCTTTGCAAGTTTACTAAAATGAAAGCACAGAAATAATAAAAGCGAAAAAGCCAAACTGGACCTAACATAAGATACATGTTTCTCTAGTAAGGCAGCATGCCTAGTAATGTATCGCTGTAAAACTTTTAGATAATTAGCAAAGGTTAGTGATTAGCAAATGTGCCTGGATTGGGTTTATAGTAGGTTTAGTGCAACCTGAATTTCTACCTAAATTTAAAGGCATACCCCAAGAAAGTTAAAAAGGGGTCAAATCTGGCTACTAAATTTTAGGCATTTTAAAGGTTAAGGTCAAGGATTAATAATTAACTATTACTATGATTTTAAAAAATGCTAATAGGGAGCAGGGAACTGCCACTGGGGACAAATTACATAAAGTGAAGAGAGGGTCCTGCTCCTAGTACATAAAAGACAACAAAAAATCTTTTTTAACTTTCACATTTAGCTTTTCTTAAATAAAGCAACACCTTCAATATCTGATTTATTTTGGAAATAATTTTTTTTAGGTAGTTTTGGCTATATTGATTTTTCATCAAGCAGTAAGCAGCCACAACAGATTTAAAATCCAAAACATGGAGTTAATGCATTCAACTGCATACAAACTTGTCAGTGGCACAACAGTTTAATGGTATAGTTATAGAACTATAACTTATACTTCTTTTTTTCTGATAATATGCTGCATTATCTTATAAGTTAATTAAAATGGTAAAACAAAGCCCACAAAAAAGTTTAACAACCTAAACCCTCCATTTCTGAAACTCCTGCCATTCCCAAATACTCCCAAGCCATTCCAAATATAGACTCAAGGGGCCTGATTCATTAAAGTGCTCCAGGACTGGAGAGGATACACTTTTATAAGTGAAGCTGGGTGATCCAACAAACATGTAATGTGGCTGGTCCAGGATTCAAAACATTTGCTAGCAAATATCAAATGACTTTAAAGAAATCCATTCTAGGTTTGTTGGATCACCCAGATTCACTGATGAAAGTGTATCCACTCCAGCCTTGAGGAGCCTAAACAATTCAGGCCCAAGGTGTCCGTTTGGTAGAAACCAAGATGGAAACAGGTCAGGCTTTAGGTTAAAATAAACATTAGGGTATATTATTTGAGAGATAATAGTCACAAATATTTTGAGCTTTGATGCACACGAATAGGTTAAAAACTATAGGATATGAAGTAAAACAAAAAAACAATTGAAAATTAGGAACTAAGCTCTAGCTGCAGATACATGGGCACTTTTACAGTAGTGCAGTACAGAAATAGGCTGCACGCTATGACATACACAGTCAGAATATTCTGCAGAAAACACATATCCGTTGCACCTGATGAAGCACCTCATTGAAGAC
Source organism: Pyxicephalus adspersus (assembly GCF_032062135.1). Classification (NCBI taxonomy): domain Eukaryota; kingdom Metazoa; phylum Chordata; class Amphibia; order Anura; family Pyxicephalidae; genus Pyxicephalus; species Pyxicephalus adspersus. The sequence continues at coordinate 22,812,799 of NC_092866.1, forward strand.
AGAGTACCTTAGGATGAACTTTTTACCATCAGTTTGAGAAAATGTAAAAGGAACTGTACAAATTTTCCCTGGCAAGGTGGGGGGGGGGGGGGCAGTAGGTTAGTGCTGTTGTCAAACATAATCTTGCCCAGTAGAAGATAGCAAAACTTCTCCCAACTTTTGTTTGAAGGACTGCCAAAAGCTATTCCATTATATGGGCCATATCACCTAGTCATATGAGTTGTAACAAAGTATGACAGACTTTAGTCTGGGATATTGTATAGTTTCTGGGATGCTTGGAAGGAGCTTTTGGACGCCAATGCTTGGAAGGCAAGTGGAGAAGAGACTCAGCACTCACCATGGTTCAATGGAGACTGAGCTGTCACCATACAAGATATCTGTAGGCACCACCAGCTACGACAGTTCCTGCATTTCCTGCATTCTTCTCAGCCAACAAAAGATTGACTAAGTGTTTTGTAAAGGCTATGTAGCATTTTACTCATGCTGATTGGATCACATGATCATTGTCATTAGTACCCTGCGGTTGACAGCATGGTCACAGTCACAGACTTATTACTTTCCACATGCTGGTGAAATCCAGAGATGGCCTTCTCAGAAAATAATAGTCTCTGGGTATTTGCCACTGTGGCAGGCCATGAAAAGGGGCCTTAAACTTAAAATAATTGAAGGAGCTGCAAAGCATACATTTTTGCCAAGATGTCTTCATGTGGAACCCAAACATATTGTATTTGTATCACAGATAAAATGCTACAGCAACAGCTACATTAACCTCCTGGGCGATTCACTGGAGTCTGGATTTCTGTACCAAAAGCATTACACTGTTTTTCATGATTTTTTTTTTTTATATTGTAGACCTGTAATTTACCGAAATATGTCCAAACAAGGGTCTAGTAGATATCCTGAATATAATTAAGTTTGAAACACACGATCATGTGAAAAAAATGATTATATTTATTAATAAATTAAAATAAAAAACACAAAAATCATCTTAAACAAGAATAAATAAATAACAAAATGCTGAAAATACCGAAAATGACAATAATTCTGTATACTGTATACTTTGTGTTTACTTTGTATTGGATTGTATACAGGAGTTTGTATTGAACCCAATACAAAATATGAATTTGAATTTCCTGCCACTTGATGGGCGCACGCACCGACGTAATCAGGAATCGCAGAGGGACGCGTACGCTAGCGCTGAGGCCAGGAAAGGACGGGGGTCCAAACAAGAAGACGGGCATCTTATGCTGGAGATGGGCATCGATGCTGTAGAATTCTGCCGGAGGACGGGATCCAATGACAGCACACCAGAGGATGCCAGTGGCACCAGCTAAGCAACATTTGATTCTATTTTTAGCTACCCCGAGCCTACTTCGCTTTCAGCAAAATTTTTTACCCTGAACTAGGCTTAAGGTAACCGTCCAGGAGGTTAATAAAGGCAGAGCCTTGAGGAACCCTTGAGATAGCAGTGGCCTACTCCCTTGGGGGATTACTGCCAAATAGCTTACAGCTACTTATTTCTAGCCTCTACAAGTTGTCCCTGCCCCTGAACGAAATTCTCTCACACTGCTCTTTTGCCTGTTCTGCAAAAAGTTTCTGCTTCCTAATGGTAGCACTCACAAATGGTCAGTAAGCTCCAACTGCTAAAGCATCACTGCTTTTTGCTCCTCCCTACCGGATGTCTTGCAACTGCTGCATGGCTAAACTCTCCTGTCATTTCTTTCCCTCTCTGCCTATGTCATAGTCCTGGTGTTATCTTTCCCATCTTTAGTATCTCATAGAAGGGATGCTAATAACCAAGAACATCCTCCTGCACCAAGTTAGTGATCATGTGATCAAATGTTTTAACTTCATTGTTAGTATGCAGGGATTTGTCCTTTTAGTAAAATTAGCAGAAGAGGAAAACGAGCAGAAGAGGGAGCATTAGTTGCAGTTGCAGGCAACTGACTTCCCTTTGCCTCAAGGGAGAAATCAGAGTCAGACCTATAACTGACTCCTGCTCGTACTTTGGTTGTATAGCACTTTTCAAAAGAAAACTCCAGATAGTGAAGCCCAACCATTGATTTGTTTTGCAGATCCTGCTCTGCTACCACTTCCTCCATGAAAAGAATCTTTGCCGCTCACTTTTGGTTTGTCTTTTTTTCTTTTTATTTAATGAATACTTTATGTAATGGAAGATTGAAAAAAAAGCAGAGGGATGAATATGTGGTGCTTGGGCGCGGGAAAGAAAAGAGCCCAATATAATATTAAAAAAAAATAAATTTAAAATTTAAATAAAAACCAAAACAAGTAAGTAGCCCTAAAAAAAAGTGTTGGTCTCTGAAACTGCTGTTGGGAGCCAATTCTTTTATAATGAAAGGGTTGTCACATACAAATTTCCAATTATTTAGCCTTTTTAGGTCAACTGACCTAAGTTCAAATCTTAGGCAAAGCATTATTAAAATAAAGTTAGTCCATACCTTGAACATACATGCCTTGCATCCAAGCCAGCACTGAACCTCATCTCTAATAGAGATCACACAACCTCCTTCACAACATAGTAAAGAGAGGTGAATTTAGATAAAAATTGCAAACAGGCAGGGAAAATTGTTTTATTGAAGAAACATAGTCAGATTCTTGTGCAATAGAACATGTCTGCTCACAGTTTTCCAAAAGTGAGTCTTTAGCAAGGGTCTGTGCAGGGTAATATGGCTCAGAGGTACAATTTGTGGACTAAATTTTTCTGATGAATTTGCTTACAATTGAATTTGAATCCTGGAAATTTAGGTTCTTAATTTGATTTAGATTTGATTTGGGTTAATGTCAACATCTACTTGCTAGACCTGGTAATCCAAGTACTAGGCTCCTATATCAGCCCTCTAGAGTGCATAAAATTGCTAATATGCTGCAGCATCCATCTTCCCAGGGCTGATCACCACATGTCTTATGGATCTCAGATCTTTAGCTCAATTCTAGTGCCATATAGACCTAAATATGACCCTTACCATGATAAATAAACTGTTTAGGGATAAGCATGTTAACAGTGATGATGTGCATGGTGGGTAGGGTTACATGGGTTTTCTAACTTCTGTATCCGATGAAAGATTTTTTTCCATGTTTCCATATAAAAAAAAAACAAAAAAAACCTACATGTACCTGAAAACTACAATGACGTGAGTGTAAACCCATGGCACAAAATGCAGCTGTCACTGCTAACATTCAAAAGAGTAATTACAGAGAAATGATAACATTTATGTAAAAAAATACAACCATGATGTGTTAATTTTAAACATTTATTTAAAAGGGAAAACAAAAAATCACATGGGCTCAGTCTGTTTATACCCCCCCCCCCCCCCTTTATAAATTATCTTTTGTGCATTATTGTTGGGTATCAGTAGATGGTGCTGTGTTCTCAGGTAAAGTGTGTAACAAACTCTGAGATGGCAAGAGTGTTATACACTTTACATAAGGACACATCTCCATCTACTGGTGTGACCTGAGTATAAACTGAGATTCTTTTTTAATGGCAGAATGTTACGTTTCAAAAAATATTTGGTGCATGACAAAGTGAATCTTAACTTTACATATAACACATAATGTTATAGTGAATATTAACTTGGCTAAGATAACCACAACTAATGCTTCAGTAAATCAATTCCAGTGACTGAGGCAGATCTCTTCATGTCTAATGCTGGCTATATACAGAGTGTAGAAGTTGACTTATTGGATAATGTTTCAAGTTTTCAGAAACTATACTCGAGGTACCTCAATACAAAAAACTCTCTGTAATTAGTGTGCACCATAACCAGTAAAAAGTTTACCTATGGAGTTTGACTCTAAAAATTTAAGGAGCACTTACAGATTCTTTATGAAAAAAGATGTAAAAAGTTTTAGACTGCATTAGAATACAGTTATAATGCTTCTTGTAGATTTATTATTAAAGCAGCTCTACAATTCTAGCAGGATTTTAAAAAATGTAATATTTTATTAAGGCAACTAATAACCTAATAATGAATTTCTCCACTCTCTCCACTTATTTCTCCACTCTTTTTTTTATTTATTTGTTTGTAAGTTTTTATATTTTTTACCTGTTTTAAGCACGCTTTTAGAACTTTCATTACCTTTATTAGTACATTTTTAAGTTACGCATATAAAAAAAATGACCAATAATACAACAAAACCTTTTAACCCAGAATCATAATTTTTACTGTCATTATAAAAGGCAGATTGCAGTAAAAAAAAGTAAAAAATTTCAGCATTAATGTTGCTTTAAAACTGGTATTGATTAAACAGGAGAAATTGTATGTTTGTTCTTCTTTTTTATTTCGTCTTTAAAATATATATATAAAATAACTTTATCTCTCTGTGGAATATATAGCCAAAATACAATTTTTAATACAATTGCACCAAATCAAATTGTAAAATTCAATTGCCCAATATATATATTTGTGATACATATATATTTTAAAAAATGTAGTCACTTACTAGGTCAGATTTTTTTGTATATAAGGTACTACCGGCAGATGTTGTTATGTGCTTATGTTCTGTGCCCAACTGGCATCCTAATGTAGCACTGATTTCTATAAATTAGTCTTTGGTCACTTACAAAAAGTCAGGTTATGGGGAAGTCATAACCAGTCAAGTTATGGGGGAGTGTCAGAATGAACCAGTGCTTCCTAAAGTCTAAATGAGCTTTTTAAATCAGATAAATACTTGGTTATTCCAGGTGCATTGAACAAAAGGTGTTTGAAGTCTTACATTTTTAAAAAGCATAAAAGTGTAAAAGTCTGTTCTCTGCCAGCATGCTGCAGACTAGAACCTTTGCTCTCTGTGCTGAAGAATTGTTTCCTCTACAGAAAGGTCTGATTTGCTAGAGCAATATGTTAAGCCTTGTTTATTGAAGAGCCTCTGTATTTGTTAAAATTTACATTAATTTTCTTTTTTTTTTCTAAGTATAGAATCCTCTTGACTTTTTTTGCACTTAACTGAAAGCTCAAATATTTTTTTTAAGATTCTCCTGTAAACTTTGAACTTTTTTAATGTAATTTAATGCTTGTAGTCTAAATTGGAACAGAAACCCTCTGCACATATATAAAATGTCTGAGCACTCTTACCCAGGACCTATAAGTTATACTAGCACGATCAAATGCAAAAAAAAGTATTAAAAAAAATGAAAACGAATGAAGTACCAATCAGTGGACTTTTTCTGCTTTGCTCTGAAAGTGAGGTAAAAATCCACTAGATTACTATCAATGGCCTATTGGAATTATGTTCTTGCTTGATAAATCTGATCCCCTACTACAGCAATACAAATCTTGGTGACCAGTCTCTTCAACACCTACTCTAATTTTAGTTTTGGATCGAGTTTGAATGATTGTTCTAAATCAGGGGTGCCTAACAGGTGGATTGTGACCTACCGGTAGATCGCAAAGGCAATGCGAATAGATCGCGGAGCCCTGCCTTTCAAAAAAAAGGCTACCGCGTACAGGAATTATTAGGTCCAAGTTTTTATTGTTGGTGAATCATTTTGACTTGGTCTTTTTAAAAGTAGCTCACAAGCCAAAAAAGTGTGGGCACCTCTGTTCTAAATGAATCTCCCTCCGAATGCACATTTTTAGTTCTTGATAATTTCACTTCATTTATGATTTACACATTAGATAAGAATAGAGATTTTACTTTCTGAGAGATGATGTAGAGGAGCAAACAATGGTTTGGAGGGGATTGGTTAGGTTTATGAGCCTGGAGATGAGCTTTAAGGGAAGAAAAGAAAGAAAAGAGGGACACCAAGGTAAGAAAGAGAAACTAAGAATTCTCAGATAACATAAACCATTACAAAATGTTTCAGATCATTGACTCCGGATTACTGCAATTTGCACATTGTCCTTTGCATTGGTTATAAACACACACACATACAGTCCATTGAGCTTCTAGTTTAAGCCAGAAACTGGCACTGTTTGATTGCTGTAATTTTTGTTGAGCTTGATATCTATGGTATCCTTACATGTTTCTTAATCTTTGCTCTATATATTCATGAAGAGGGTCCAAGATCATTGTTCCATACAACTGTTATGCACATGACTTGCTGCCAATATTCATACAGCCCTGGTAATTATACCTTCGTCATTTTCCAATTAGTTTCAAGCACGTTTCTGAAAATTGGTCATGAAAGGGTCAGAGAGGTGATAACAAGTTGTTTAATGACCTTACTGCTGCCTGTTCAGGCATAGATAATGCTTTGCAAATGCCCCACAGCCAAAACTGCCAATTTAAAGTTGATTGTAATGAATCAGTTTCTTCTATAGAAAATAATGTGATCAATTTCTCATTTCGCTGAATAAATAAGTTTAAGGATAGGAAACCGTCTGTGACCCCATGTTAACCTTTTAGCCTCATTATTCATATCAAACAGATGATATGCAAGGAACTGCTGCTGGTTCAATCCTAGTTAATTATTTGTTAGGAGTGAAGGCTCTGGGAAGTGTTTCTGAGTGTACATGCATCAAGGGACATCAAGGAATCTAATGAAAATAATCCTATGAAAGGCAGTCGTGTGCTTAATGTATGACAATAATTATAACAAGAGGTAGGTCAGATTAGTTTAATAACACAGCATGGGACATCCTGGGAGAAGCAGTTCGAACAACCACATCTCCACAACAAGGATAACAAAACAAAAATGAGAAGTTGTTCCTTTTTTGGCCACTTTGTTTCAAAGACATTATAAGAAAATTACTATGTACTTCTATATACATAAACAAACACTATGTGGTCTATTTATAAAGAAGTGAATCAGACATATACTAAAAACATTCCCTGGTGGAGAATCAATTACCGTCATTGAAACACATGGACATGGAAGTTTCATGGCAGCATGGTGGCTCAGAGGTTAGCACTCTTAGCCCTTTGCAGTGCTAGGTCCCACGTTCAAATCTCAACCAGGACACTATCTGCATGGAGTTTGCAAGTTCTTCCCGTGTTTGCGTTGGTTTCTTCCAAACATTTCATGTTCCAAAAACATGCAGTTAGGTAATTGGCTTCCCCCCAAAATTGACTTAAGACTGTATTAATGACCTATGACTATGGCAGGGACACTAGATTGTGAGCCCCTTTGAGGAACACTTAGTGATATGACTATGGACTTTGTACAGCGCTGTGTAATATATTGGCGCTTAATAAATACTGTGTAGTAATAATGATATTAATAATTCTCCACCAGAAAATGTTTCAGTGAATGTTTGACTCACTGTTTTATAAACAGACTTCCATGTGTACATGGGATAAGTATTTAAAAGTAATTTTCTTAATTTAGGACACATACTAATTTTTTAAATTACAATTTTATACTCTATACATAATTTAGGAATTTGCAAAGTTGAAGGACTGCCCCTAGAGTATTTGTGTGGGCTACTATACTTATAGGTACGACAATGCTGAGAGCATTCTTGTCCCATTCTGAAAAATATTCCATCAATATCACTAGTTAAAAAAGTGGAATTCAATAAACTACTGTTCTTTTACTGTTCAGACCCACGGAGGCTATTACCATGATGCAAACAGGGCATGATTAAGTACATGGCTATTAATGAGTTATTTTGCATTCCTGGAAAGTTTGATCCCATCCATAATTCAGACTTTTTTATTTTACAAATGTAAAACATATGGTCATTTTGTTGTTTCCATTGCAGTTTATTGTATGCCATATTACTCATATTTCCTGCAAGCTGAAGTCACTTTTCAGCTTTCTTCAAATTAATATTTGTAAAACAGACAGTAAATTGTAGTCTCCTCTTGTAATCAGACAGGATGGTGTCTATACAGTCAGTCCTATGGCTGACGATCTGCAATCAGGGGAGCATTAAAATTGTGGTTTGAAAGGTGGAGTAAATACACAATTTACTGCATTATTTGACGTTCAGCAATCATATATTTATGGAGACAGAATATCTTATTTACTGACTACTAAAGAGTCCGGAAGAAAGCCAGACTATTTCATATAGGCTTAAATAATGGGAACATTTATTTTAAATAGCTTCAATGTTAAATAATGCTTTGTATTTGTTATTTTTATGTTTCACAGTTATTACTCTGAAGCATCATGCTTTTAGCAATAACTTTGATTGGGAGGTATATCCTTCTGTCTTGTATTAACAAGTGTGCGTGTAACTTTTACTTTTGATCAAGTTACCTTTTTTTAGATATATTTTGGTTCCATATGGTTTCAAATTACATACAGCTTCTCATATCTAGAATCTGCAATTTCATTTAAAGGGAGGAAAATAAATATATAGGAAGGCTGTGTATAAACATATATATATAAATATATATATATATATTTATATTTATATGAAATAGACTGTTTACATCCCTTCACAGATATGTTATTTTTAAGTATCCTCTAGTTAAAGAGAATTTGCCACCTTACCCATTTATAGCTTTTAGGAGGGTCGGCCACCTTAGAGCAAGTTCTAGCAACATTCTCATGTCTGTTTTTCTATTTAGAACCAGAACACTGCCCTACTCTAAACCTAAGATAATGTTTCTTAAACAAGGAGGGCTTGTGTACATCAGCATTTCTAGTAAAGGCTGGCTATTTTTGTATACAACCACTTTGAAAGAAATGGAGCATGTGAGGACATGACCACCACTAATGTAGCAATTGTAATTCATAGTTGTACATAATTTTGTATTGCACAAATAACTATATGCTGTATAGTTTTTTAAGTAAATTTAAGTAAGTTGTGATACTCAATTAAAAATGGTTTGTAAATGTACAATTTAGTCAATTGATGCAAGACTTTCCAGAGAATTGCAGAGTATTAAAATGTGACTGTATTTTTTTCCATGAACTTATCAGCGACAGATAGAAGAACAATTGTTTTTTTCTTGGATTGGCTGAATTAGTCATAGAAATACAGGGAAAAATCAACTCCACCAAGTAAGGAAGTAGGAAAAGTTATTTTAGTATCATTACATCATAGATGTCTGCCATGTTCCTGCTAGACTTGTAATTACTGTAAACTACTGCACACAGTTAGATAGGAACATTTGTCTTTCTTGTTGAAAAAATGATTTTATAAAATATACACACATACTGTATTAGTAAATAATCAATCTGATGGGATACGTTTAAAATTTTAGTAACGTTACCCTGATCTGTACAACTTTTGTTGTGTCTGCTGTGGCCCTCTAAACCATCTTCATGAGCACATTATTTCAAAAAAGCAAAAGAGTTGCCTGCTGTTTAGCTCATGGTTTAGTCTTTTAAGGGAAGATATACTATATAGTGGAGAAAAAAGGAGAGTCACTAGAAGGTTCAGGCATCTGAATGAACACAAGTAATACATATTTATTATGAGGGGCTCCATAGAAGGAATAGATTTTCACTAAAACAGCTTATTTGTTTAAGGGCTGTGGCACTGGGTTAACTTTATTGCCGCTGGTAACATCAAAGTAATGTTAATATTTTCATGATGCAATGAATTGTTTAGCTGAACTTAGCAAGGGTTTTAGGAAGCAATCCGAAAATCTCACCTACAACTACAACATACTATAAAACAATGAATGGTCCTCAACCTTTTGGACATCACGAATCACTAAATTTACGGACTCCGCTTGTCACTCATAGGGCAAGAAACGTACCCCAGAGTGACGTTATGATGCCAGAACCCACCCACTTTCCCATCACAGGTCTGAGCCTGCGACAGGAGAGTGGGTGGGTTTTGTCCAGAGACGCGAAAAGCCCACCGCCCTGAGTCTGAGATACATACGGGGGACATGGTCTGCTACTCTGGCCACTGCACCCCTCCAAGCGGGGTCCTGACCCTGCTGGGGGGAGCACCGGCCAGAGCCGCAGACCACCGAAATTTTCTCATGAACTGGATCACAGGTTGGGGACCGCTGCTATAGAAGCCTCTTGGAGAAAATCTTGAAGGACTTTGGCTGGTTGGCACCATGTAAAGCTGGATTGTGCACATTTGGAGTTGTTTTTCTACTGGCAATCTCTCTTCAACCCCTACACCATATTAAATCCACTGAAATCGAGAAAAGTCTATGTAAAGTGTCTTTTTCAACAATGTGTCAGAAGAGCACGGATGAGTGACAGTAACACACAGTCCTTGTCTTCACCTCCCCAGCTGAAGTTTTATATACTATATTTTTCTGTTCTTTACCTACTGCTATCGTTCAGATGCTTTATGCTGGTGATTTTCATATTTATAAGCTACACATACATTTAATTTACCCATGTATCATTTTTTTATGTTTAACCAAAGCATAATATGAATTAAGATTCTTGCTCTACAGTTTCACTGCAATTTCCATCTCTCTGTTGCAATTTTATGATATTACTGTCGGAAGTCTTAAACAATAAATCTATCACATTTATCTTTTCTGGAAACTTTTCAGGTATACTTATTATACATTGCTGTTTTGCTACATAATTTACAATACAATACAACAAGAGGGATGCATTAAGCTTAAGCACAACATTGCAACAATCTAAGCACATCAGTCAGCTATCCACTGGACAGAACATCCTCATACCGGGGTGTACAATGGATAATCAGAAGAGAACAGCAAAAAGCCCTAAGGCTACAAACACATACTAGATAATTTGTCATCTGTCATGAACCATCCTGATCTTCTCCTTAAAAATCTAGAATGTGTACCACAGTCCCCCAACAGTCCTTGCAGATCAATAAATGACCAACCAGGGATGACAATGTTATTTCCTATGGCAGAGACGCAGTGGTATGCCCCTTGCTTGTCCTCCCATTGCTCATTCATTTTACAGTCACTGAAAACGATCACACCAGCATCTATTTTTCTAAAACTAAAATCGCAACTAAATTGCGTTATTCGTGCATTTTAGGTAATTTATGCTATATTTATGTTTTTAAATTACCAATTTTGGCCGCACAAACACTCTTTGGTTTTCTGGAAGCTAGAGTCACTGTTTTCAGCTATCAGTATCAACATTAACACCGACTAATAGTGGAATCTGGTATTGCAAACCTGTTATTGCATCCAATCCAACCTTACCGTACATTCTGCAAATATGTTAAGTCCTGCTAAACCAAGCAGAAGTAGCAGCTAACGTTTTAAAATGTCATTTATAGTTATTCACAGTTATCGTTTCTTTTTATTTCTCTCTATGTGACTGTTCTAATTTCTCTAAAACAGAGCTAGATTTTCAATGGATGTAACCATATGTGGACATTATGTCACTTCTAAGAAACATTTCAGAATTGTATCTGAAGAACGAATCTTAATTTTTGTTCTTGGTCTGTTCCCTAGTTCAAAAATGTTCTTTTTTGTGTTCAGCAGGATTTTGTCTGGAAGTAATATTTAGGTAGTCTTGTGTTAGCGTCAGGGTTTGATATACATAATTCTGCATGGAAAAGATAAGCCTTACCCTTGCCAAACGTGGTGGAAAAATGTATACCGCATGCTTGGCAGCAGTTGCCCAGCTAACGTTCGACAGGTGAAGACCTCACTCCTTAACCACCTATTTATGCATTCTAGATTTGATTTTTCTATGGGTTTAACTGTTTACTTCATAAAAGCTGAACCATTTATTTTAAGTCCTATTTATTTTATAATTGCCACCATTTTACTCTGTGCCGTTTTATACTATGGCCTACACAAATCCAACCCCAAATGTTTCTTCCATAAATAGGAGTTTTTAACTCACAGCTGTTTTTTCTTACAATAAAGGGCATTTCTAAAAGGCCATTCAAACTGGACACAGGCAATGGCATACAACAGCAGTAATAGAGTTAAGTTTTGTATTGTACTGGGCCTACAGAGCTAACTATAAATGACTGAGTATGTACAAAATCCTGCTGCTGGTAGGGAAACCACTTTGGCCTCATTGTTCAGCCCAGACAACTATGAACTCTTTCACCCTCTTGGGCTTGTCAACCCCATTGTTTACACTAGACCTTAGGCAGGTTCCCTTTATGATGTAAATGGACTAAGGCTACTTACACACTTGCAATGCTTCTCGTCCGATAATCGGCTCAGTGCCGATATCAGACGAGAATCTGGCGTGTGTACAGCGCCCGTCGTCCATCGCCTAAACAACCATCCTGGCAGATCTATGGATGATGGACGACGAACGTAATAGAAGTGAAGGGGGAGAGCGCGCAATGGGGTGCCGCTCCATCTTTCTCCCCCTCCCCATTGAGCAGAATGGTGCTGTATGTACAGCACTCGTTCATGCATCGTGCAGTCCATAGTCATTGGAAAGGATCATGAAAGATCCTTTCCAACAACAATTATTGCACATGTGTATTCTGCTTAAGTATAGTTTGCTCAATTAAATTTTTAAACTCTTGTTACTTGAAAGACCCCAGCGATGTATCTAATGACAATGATACATGTATTGTTGTTGGCTGTTTACTCCATTGTGAGGTCCAGAAAACTTATTTTTTATTTTAACTCATTACCTTGGACCTCACAGCTTGTGGAGTTGTAAAGGTGACAGCACTTACTGTAGGTACTAATTAGGGACTAAGTAAGGACTAATTATGCCTTGCTCCTGCAAGCTAGGGGACATCATACTGCATCATTGTGACTTCCAACCAACTTCACCCCTAGTCCCACTCTACTTGTAACATATTTATATAAAGATTTTGTTAAAATTGGTTGAGATTGCTTGTTTTTCTTGGAATAATCTGCCATGTTCCCTGTGAGGAAGGATTTTGCAAAGTGATAAATCCAGACCTGAATAGTTAGACCTGACCTTCTGCTTACCGCACATACTACATTTTCTTTCTTTTTCCTTTCGTACCACATAGAAGTATGTAAAGGAAGTATTCTCTATATGATCAGGTAAATCCCACCATAACATTAATACAATCTATATATACTATGGTTATACTACCTATGTAATTGAGTACAGCAATTTATAAAGATATCATAATTTAAACTTGACACATAAACTTTTTTAATATAGTAAATTCCTGATAGGTAACCAGAACACACTTTTTATGTTTCAGTATAATTTTACAATAATGCAAAGAAATTCAGAAATCTAGCTAAAAATACCTGGTGACTTTTGTTTTAGGGTTAACCATGAACTGACTAAATTTATCTCAATATTGGCAATTGTATTTAGGGACAGAACGAAGGAAAAAAACAAGGGTTTACTTGTAAACCAGAAACATTCATTCCATGCATTTAATAAGTGAGCTACCATTTGAGCCAAAAAACTGTAGACTTCTACTTTCCAGAATTCTCATTCACTATTCACTAGTTCTATTTCTTTAATGTCAGCTGTCGATTCTGCAAAAGAGCAAAAGTTCATCAAAACATGGTATCTATTTAACACTGAAAATTTTAATTGGTATTTGAAATATATTCACCCCTTGTGATATGAAAACGAGTTAATTGATCTAATAAATCTTAATTATTTAACGTGGTTTTGTGTTACCTTGAGATCCCAAGCAATCAATGCAATTACACGTTTCTAAATATAGATGTTTGTATGAGCAAGTTGGCAAAATTGAGGGGGCCGGTCAGGATTTGGTTTGACTTTAAAAGCAGTCAAGTCCCGAATATTAAACAAAAAACAGCTGTTTCTCTGAAAAGCTGATGTTGATAGTCATAATGATAGCTATTTTTCATAAGGATTGGGCCAAATTCTGCAAAGAATGAGCCTGACTGTTCTGAAAAGCTAACATGATCGGGCTTTTGTGAAAGAAAATATTTAAAAAAGGGTTACCCTGCTGGACCTCTAAGTGTGTGTCTATGTTTATAATCTGTACTGTGTATAATTAGAAAAATGTTATATTTACTGTTATACCCATCTGATTATTATTAATTATAGGTGTCAATTAGCAATGTTTTAATCTAAACTAATGCAGTCAATAGCTCCTTGTGCAATGTGAAAGGTTGCTATTTACTTACAGGACAAAGATCTAAAGAAATACACCGTAAAATCAAGTGCCATGTTTTAAAAGTAACATTAGAAGGATATGGGGGGTATAATGTTTGACTGGATTTTAAAAATGCATGTTTGGAGACTGCTGTGGGTATTCCAATTCTCATAATATGGAGTAATTACATTGGAAAAAACAGAGCACAACTCTATTAAAAGTGCAATTCTTGGACTTAAGATATTTTACAGAACGGTGATGTAGAGGTTAGCAATCTGGCCTTTGTAGCGCTGGATCCCTGGTTGGAATCTCGGCCAGGACACTATCTGCATGAATTTGCAGGTTCTCCTTGTGTTTGCATGGGTTTCCTCTGGATACAACGGTTTCCTCCCACATTCCAAAAATATGCAGTTAGGTCAAATGGCTTCTCCCTAAATTGACCTTAGACTGTATTAATGACATATGACTATGGTAGGCACATTAGATTGTGAGCTCCTATGAGAAACAGCTTCTGACATGAATATGGACATGGTAAAGAGCTGTGTAATATATTGGCGATATATAACTACTTAATATTAATATTAATAATGATAATAATAATAATAATAATACACACCATAAGACAATTAGGATAATGTCACATCTTCATTGTGGTTATACCACTTGCCATCAAGGTTTTATAACCGATTATTTAAACAGTTAAACAGTAAAGACTCGGATTTTAAAACTTACACTTCAAAATAAATGGGCTTGTTATGACCTTAGTAATACCATTCAGGGTAATGAAGTGAATTGGCAAAAAAGAAATTACACAGACAGAAAATGCAAAACCTTGGTAGCTGTGGCAAATCACAAAATATACAGAATTTTCTTGATACATTGCATTGGGAAGATCAAATTTTCCCATTGGAAATTAGGAGAAATTTTAACATGGAGCCCCAGTCAAAATTAAACCTAATAAAAGGTTCCAATCCTTACTCATTTTACTAAAAAAAGGTTGTTTTACACCCAATATTTACATGGGTAGTGAGGGTATATCCCTTCAACTGGAACACATCACAACAAAAATAAAAGTTGCCAGATGTTGGAATTGATGGTAAGGAGGCTGGTAACCAGGAACATAGGCCTTGTCCACACTAACAATTGCCATAGCATTTGCAGATGATAATTCAGCAATGACAGCCCCTATGTAAATGTTAGGAAATTTTTCTTTTAAAAGATATCTAAACCCAGAAACAAAGATGTAATATGTAATAAATGTTTTCTTTAGACCAAGTAAGTTTTCTGCAACCACAGAAAAAAAGTATTTATCCTCTGTTGCCCTTGAAAATTCCTGTGAACTGATTTTAGGAAGAAAAATGTGCCACACACCAGTGACATCATGTTAATACTTTATTGCTTCTAGAAATTTAAGCCATTTTTGGTTGAAATATTTCTGATGGGAGAATCTGGTAAACAATAAAGTTTGTACATGATGTCATCATTGTGTGGTAAAGGGACAAACTTTGGGACACAGAAGGCACCTGAAAGGAGTTACTGGTGCCACTTCCCTATATTTGGAGGGGTGAGCGCTTTTCACAGTTTGATTGTTATCAGCTTCCCCAGCCATCTGCACGACATCTCCTTCCTTTGTAACAGAGATGAAGATAGGAGTTGGGTTTTGTAGTCCAAATCAGGAGCCCAGACACTGTAAATGAGTATTGTCATTCTGGCAGAGAGTGTGTTACTTCCAAAAAAACAAATCCATCCACCTCATCTAAGAATCCAAAAAAGCTGCAACATATTACATTTTGATTTTGAGTTCAGATATGCTTTAAAGTAGTTAGGCAATTCACTGAAGTAGTTTATCTACTTTGCTTCTAGTGGCTAATCTACAAATCTCTACATTTAATACAATGTCAAAAACATGAAAGAGCAAGCATGGAAAAATGTGAAAAACACATAAAAAAGTAAACACAGCAATTTTAAGTCAGAATATGTTTTGGTAAAACACACTTTACTTTCTCTTTAAGATGTTATTGCCTGTTCCGCTTTCTGCATGGGTCCAATTAACAAATATCATTAAACATTATCTCTTCGCTTAACATTTTATTGCTAGACATTTAATCTTTTCTTTGCCTTTGATCAGCGTCTTTACAATTTAAATTGTTAAAAGATGAACATTTTCAGTTTTGTGCTTGGGAGAACTAAGGACAGCTCTGAGCACCTGTAAGTAATTCCCATGAGTTCTACATATACATTATGTAACATGTTGTACCAATTCATGGTTTTCATAAAAGATTAGGAAAGACTGCATGACAAAACAATGAATGGCTAAGAAGTGTTTTCATTCAAACAGTCTTACTTTTTATTTAATAAATCCACCAAATATTTTATGACTTTAAACTCCTATGTAAGTGATGTTATGGTATACAAACATTACATTTTCTATGGATGGTTTTTATTTAAAGCATGTGTAGGATGGTCATTTTTTCTAAATGCAATATAGCACCTAAACATTTGCACGTCTTTAAACATTAGATTTTTGGAAAAGGATGTTTTCAGTACACTATTCTTCCTATTATTATTATTATTATTGTTATTATTATTATTATCAATATTAAATTATTATATTACATATAGCACAGGCATAGTACACAAAATCCACAGTCACGTCACAAACCGTCCCTTACTGGAGGTTACAATCTAATGCCCCTACCATAGTCTAAATACAGTTTTTAGGGGAAGAAAATAAACCTACGTCTGTGCTGCAAGATAAAAGTTCTCACCACTAAGCCACTATGCTATAACATATGACTTTATCACTGCTTGCCAGAAGTTGGTGCTCAGCAACTTTTCACATTATAGAACCTTTACCTGCCAAATCGACCCCTCCAGAACTGTGATGGCTTTGATGTCCCTCTTCACTCCATCGTGTCCCATGGCAGTGGCTTCAAAGTTTTAAACCCTGTGTGGGCTTCACACATCAGTGTACAGCATACACATGGGTTTCTTACCTCATTTCCAATAGTCAAATAGAGAATCGCTACCAAAAAAAAAATGTAAGTACTTAATGTTGGGTGAGGGAAAAGTCAAATAACCCTTTTACTTTGTTTTATAAAAGTAACCCTAAAAATCTCACCACCATAACATTTTGAGATTGGCAACGTCTAGGCACTGAGAAACTGTCAGTGCTGCTAATGAAAAATGCAAAACTTTAGGTTGTCCCTAAAACTGGAGCAGAGGGTAATTTTCCAATGTAAGAACCTGCTCTGGTGACTCTGTCTATGAAATGGGAATGATGCTTAGTGAGGCATGGATATCCATATTGTTGGCAATATTGCTCAACATTTTAACTATTGGAGTGAGATTTTCAGAGATCACAGGATTTATCTGTTTGCTTTTTGTTCAGCCAGGAATATGTCTGTCTGATTTCTACAAAAATTGTCGTAGGATGACTATGCTTTATAGATTCTAGCAGCACATTGACCATGCTGGGTGCTCCGCATATATACCATTACTGTTAAAGAACTATAGGCTTAACAGAAGGGATATTTTAGTTCCCCTTGGTCATTTACAAGAACCAGTTGCAGTTCGAAATATCTGTAGTTTTTTTTTTATCTCACCTTCTCCAGTTTTTACTGAGTATCCAGAAAATATCAAAGGATGTGGAGTTTAAACTGCTTAATGTCTATCAGACACCCTTTTTGTATCTGTATGAATGTTCTTTCACATAAATATTTTCTTATGACTTACAGGTATATGTTTTGTCTTTGCTTGTAGAGATAAGTCTATTTGAAAGTCACAGAGAATTCTGTACTTCTTACATAAGCTTCTGGGACCATCCAGTGATCTGCAGGTCAATATGTTGTCACTTTGTCTTTGTTGGGTCTGAAAACTAGTAAAAGGTTTCTCTTATTCACTGATATAGGGAAATTACCAATGTTTGGATTTCAACAGCAGTCTGCCCTGTTCACTTTTGGATTACAGCTGGTTATGCCTCTTTGAATTTTATGTTTTTATATCTAGGGCAATATTACCTTTGTTTAAAAGAGTTTGGGATTAGTAGATGCATTTACTCCTTTTTTATTGTCTTACTCAATGAAGTATATGTCGAGTGTACAATTTTTCAATAGTTTTAGATTTTTTTTTCTATAGTCCTTTTTTTATTCATTTTGTGTTGTTTTATACCTTCTATGTTCTAGTTGAATATGTTTTGAACATTTCCAAAAAAAATATTCAAAATAAATAAGCACCAGAAAGCACAACTTTACAAAACAAAGTTTTGATACAGTAAATTAACTGCACACAGACATTACTTTACAGACAGTAATCAAAAATATGAAGGTCCAGTAATGCTAAAATGTAAAATACACCTCAAAACATTTCACAATTAAAAAAAGAATTCACTTCAGTTTATTATATATAAAACCAAACCACTTGTAGCACACATAATTTTAGTGTTTATCCCCCCTAAAAAGTCCTGATTTAATATTCTGAAAGTAGATTAATGTGCAATCTTTAAGTGAGTTAAAGTGCATACTTTAAAGTACACCTATTCCTAGAATATTTATATATATTAACTGACTTACATATTGGATAGAGACAGAAAAAATGCATTGAAATTAGTTATACCTCAACTCTCCAGCCATGTATTCCTTAATTTCGGGGCAAAAACCAGTTTTCTTCACTATATTTCATAATATGCAATTCTATTTTCATGAAGAAAATAAAAAAGACAAGTTAGAAGCTTTCTCTCATTTTCCTTTTCTTTTATATAAGAAAAGGATCACTTGGGATAGAATGATAGAGTTTAGAACCGATTTAAGTTTTTTTCTGACTGAGAAATTCACTTTCTCCAATCATCCTTATCATCAATGTCCATGAAAACATGGTATTTCCAAAATTTTGAGTTGCTATCAAAACAAGAATAAAGAGAAATACTACAAAAGGGGGTATTGTTTCTATGAAAAAATAAAGAGGATTTCTCTAGCATTGGAAAGACATCCTTTCACTTCCTATTAAATCTACAGGACATGGAGTAAAGGAAATTCTCCCTAATGGGACAGAAATGGAAAATATGTACAGTAGTTTTAATCCTTTTCTTCCCTATCCAAAATGTACTGTAAACTATATTTTGCATATCTGCTTACATATGTTTTTTTAATAAGATATATAACTCCTAACTTCTCCTGTTCTCTTACTGAGTGAAATCCAAAAATATTGAGTAGTTGCTTGGTTTTAAAGAATAAACATTTTCATAATGCATACCTGACCTTATTTTCTTAATTATTCTCCCCAAATAATTTGAGATCCAACTCAATCACAGCATTCCCTGAAAAGCAAAATGTATTTTTGCCACTGGCTTACCTGAATTTGATTTTTATCTTTACCCTTTTTTTTATACAACAAAATTTTTGTGTTGTCATCAAGAGGTAAAAAAAATCTTCCAACGCAGATGGCTACTCTGTTGACAACTATAAAAGAATTCTCCTTACTTTGTGGTGATATCCTGTTGTATAGAATTTTCTTGAATAGGATCCAAGCAGCAAAACATAACTTAAAAGGAATTTTTATACCTTCCCTACCCCTAAACCTAAAGCATACCAAAATAACAATTCTCACATTACATAAAAGGGTAGAGAACCGTTTTATGCAAGGTAAAAAAAACAGTTTTTTTTTTTGTTTTTTTAGGTGCAACATCTCCTGCGATACCTACGTCAGGCATCCTGGGGGCTCTTGGGTGCTCCTTCTGTGCATGCCTGAGCATCTTGGAAGCCTTTTTTGCTCAAAGAGAAAAATTTGCTGATCTCACACATGCGCAGTGAGATCACCAATTTTTTTTTTCATTCTACTTCACTTGATCTCGCGTCTGGGTTGGGGGAATGTAGTATAAAAAACCGGAAACAGAAGACAAGGATGCCGGCTCTGGGATGGATGGCGAGTCTATGTGGGACCCCATGCCGGACACCCTCGGAGTGATCAGACTGCCCTGCGGGATTGAAGGTGTGTTTTTGTTTTTTTTTTGGTTTTTTGAGTATAGCTTCATTAGAGCACAAGCAATGGTCTTCCACTACCACAGCAAAAAAAAAAAAAAAACAACAACAAAAAATTTGTACATAGGTAATGATGTATTTGCCATGACATTAAAATTGTGATTTTGTCATTGGAATTGTAACTAATAATTTGTGTAAATGTTTATTAATACAGTAACACTTTTTTTGCTTGACAGTGTAAATACATAATATAATATATATATATATATATATAAAACATTTTTTATTGTTAAAGGCAAAAAAAGCAAATATAAGCACAAAATCTTAAGACTACATTTAGGAGTCACGCTTTAACATAACAGTTTATTCTGTGTGGTTCCACCATTACTTAAGATCTCAGAACAAGGCACAACATCCATACCAGCGACCGCCCTTTCCTTTTTAACAGTAAATTATTGCAGCTATTATCATGACTGCGGGACTACAATTATTAAGTGCCCTTTGTTCAAAGGTTTTGACAATAAAGAGCCTGGGCTGAAATTACGATGATAAACACTGGTAATATATGTCCAGTTAAGACAAAGAAATGGTCTAAATATGCTTCCCAACCATGCATCTCCGACATCTGCAGAGCAGAGTGGCTTTTAAACATTTCAGTTAGCCCTGACACCGCACAGGATAGCCTACAGATTATCTCAGCACATTGCTGTTAAGTTTTATTAGCCTTCCTCTACAAATAATATATTTGTGTAGCTATCTATAAATCCCCAGTGTGGAACAGCTAAATAATTGTTATAGATAATGTCACTTGCTCATTTTTCTTCTTTTTTGTGTTTGTTTTCTATAAATCCATTGAATGTTTTTTTTTCTATTTTCCTTTTAAATAGGTTAATGTATTCTCTTCATCTAATACCGTCTTACAGTATTTCAGCATGTCATGAGTAGCTGCATGCAAAATTCATAAAGTGTCATTGTGTTCTCATACAACTGTGCTTCTGAATACATTGTAGCTACAACATAGAAATAATTATATTTTTGAAAAGGATTTTTATAATCGGCAAGTTTCTATGATTGTTATGTGCTTGGTTTTGTGAACTTTTTCAGCAGCTTTTGTTATACATTCTTTTCTTATGAATGCCTTCAGCTCCTTGTGCCCACCTACTAACTTATTACCAGAGGGTGCTGGGTGATTGGGTGATTATGTTGCCAGGTTTTTTAGAGGTGTCATGTGACTTAAAAGGTCACGTTAATAAATTATTAGGTTGGGTTCCTCCTTTCTGCCCTTAATAACATGATCACATAAAACCTGTGTTTATATGATATCTTCTTTTGGATCAGTGTTTCTCAACCAAGGTTCTATTAATCCCTAGGGTTTCTCCAGGAGTTACTAGGGGTTCCCTGAGCATTGGACAATGTGCACTTCTTAGGTCAGTTTAACAGACACCAATGACTTTTTGGTGTTCTTGTGAGGTTCTTTCCATGTATTGTTAATGTTAATGTGTTTTGATGGGTGAAAGGTATTCAGGGTAAGTGGGCATTCCTAAGCAGGCTGCATTTGCATGCAGACCATTTTACTTCCAAAATTTAAAGAACTAAAATCTACTTAAAGCATACCTAAGCTCAGAATTTTTACTTTACATAAACAGGTAGACAATCCTTTATGTAAAGTAAAAATTTTGTTTGTTTGTATTTTATTAATTGCTGCTTCCTTAAGCAGCACCACTTAGGCGATCAATAATGATTGGGAGCACAGAGCCTCTCGAGATACCTACGTCACACATCCTAGGAGGCTCTTGGCTGCTGCTTCTGCTCATGCCCGAGATGTGAGGAGCCTTTTCATCAATAGGGAACAAAATTGCCGATCTCACGCATGCACGGTGAGATCGGCAATTTTTTTCCCAAACTATGTCACCCAATCTCGCGCCTTTGAGTGCAAGATCAGGTGACGTGGGAAGAAGAACACGGAAGAAGAGAGAAGAAGATATTGGCTCCTGGCGCTCCCTCTGTGCCAGGCCAAAGACAGGTACCGGGACGATGCGGGAAGCCATGGAAAAAAACCCTAGGCGGATAGACTGCTGTGCGGAATTAAAGGTAAGCGTGATTTTTTTTGGGGGGGGTTAGTTTTGGGTTTACTTCCACTTTAATGAAAGTTGTGAGCCAGGGACAATTTGGCTGGGAGAAAAAGGCTTTCTGATACTAGGTCTCAAAGTCCAAATAGCCCAAGTGACATTATGTCTGTACTGCAAAAAGGCAGAGTAGAGGACTGTGGAAAGGGTTCAGCATATCCGCCTATAGACAGTTTTCAGAAATCTACAGGCAGGATGATACGAGAACTGTGGCCCTGTACAAGGAGGGATAGCAACAGCGACTGAAGTAGCAGCATAGACGATGTTGCACATTGGATTACTGCACAAATCTATTCAAGTAAGAATACACATGACTCGCATGACATATGACTGTATTTAGAAAATACAGGCTTTTACCAGAATTTACCTTTATTGGGATTTCTGTGTCACTAAACAGGGGGTCATATTGTAAAAATGTTGGTTTTTGCCTCTCCAGCCAAGGTGAATCTGAAGCAGATCTGGAAATAGGCAGAGATCAGAGTTGCTGGCATGATAGGTACAGGATGACAGACAGAAGTTGAGTCAGACAAGGCCAAGGTCAGTAACTTGCTGGCAAGTGCAGTACAAAATGATTAACATTAGCAGGGTCAAGTAACAAGCCACGGTCAGATTACAAAATCAAAGTCCAAGCAACAAACCAGGGGTAATATGCATGCACCTTAGTGGGGACTGGCTATGTTCAAACAAATGCAGGACTAGATTGAAAGGTCTTTAGGGCAGGATCCTCTCCTCTTGTGTCACTGTCTGTATTCATCTGTCATTTGCAACCCCTTATTTAATGTACAGTGCTGCATAATATGTTGACGGTATATAAATCCTGTTTATTAATAATAATATTAATAATAGACAACGGTAAATGGGTCAAGCTCGGCCTCCAAACTGCTATATGTACTGCCCACTTTAGGTTGGTAAGATTCTGCCTACCTACAATTCACATACTAAATACATGCTAAATGCAGGAAAACAATGCTCATCAATATGAACCCTTGGAGAGGATTTGCCTTATCTTCAGTTCTGGGGACCGAGCCTTACCAAACAGAAGTTTTAATATTTTCCTACTGTTTCCAGGGCACTGATACTGTTATAGTTGGCAGGAATCAATCACAAGAAATACAACCATCATTTTAATTAGGATTTCATTTCCTGTAGGAATAGAGTGCTTTTGGGTTTTTTTCTTTTTAGCTGGGTAGAAGATATTGAGGGTGTATACAGCTCATAAAAGGAAGAAAGGACCAAAAAAATAATATTATGTTTGAATGTACATGTAAATTACAATACATAAAAAATTAGAGCTGCCCTGTTTTGGCTAGTGCATGAACCATATAACCTGAAACATTATAATAATAAGAATGCTTCTGCTGGATGCTGACATTATATTTATGTTCTTTTTGATTGACAAATAAAAGTACAGAGATCAATACAGGTCCTGAGCCCCCATTTTATCAAGAAAGTAAGGTTGTCATCTTTCACTTAACTGTAGCATGATGGGTGATTTACATTAAAGATATACACACAAGAATGGGAATAGTGTGATAACTTATTGCTGAGAATGGACAATAATAGAAGGGCTTCAATTGCATTGCAAACAGGCTTAAACAGACACATTGCTTACCTAGTGCTTTTAGGGCTTACAAACATCTCCTAATTATGGGGTGTATTGGAAAAATAGAAATTAGATTTTTGGTGTTTTATAAAGTGAAAACAAAGCTTTAAATAACTTTAAAGCATGTTATAAGAACATTGTACATTACTTTACCATAATTGTATATTATTCAAATGAGTATTTTTATTATTGTCAGTGTTTTATACCATTTATATTTTATGCCACTTTATTTTTTCCATAAATATTGAACAACCTTAGGTATATACAAAATGTATTCCATATTACATGGTAATAGTATTTTCCTTTGTCCACATTCCCTCATAGTCTTCATATTCCGAGAGAGCTTTAACAGAGTGAGTCTTTTGCATATGGAAGACATTTGACTTTCCCCTGAGACAATTCTTGAGCGAAAATGGTGACTTGCCAAAACTGCCAATTCAGGATTATATAGAATTCTTTGTAGGGTGTTAACTTTGAGGCTACCTTTGGCTCCCATATCAGTCTTTGGACCTAGGAAAATTGGTTAGCTAACAAAGACTTTACTGAAACAAATCGGACAGCTGTGAATGAACCATCCATGTTCCTAAAACCAGGAACGTTGGATCAACATTGTTTATTCTATGAAGAACTTAAAACTAATAGAATTCAGTTACTAGAGTATCATTATCACAAGGCTTAAAATAAATGTACTATATCTACAATCGACTTCTGTGTGTACTAGATAGCATGTCCCCACCAAAGAAGTAAGTAACCAAGTAAGTGCAAAGCCTCTTCATTTACATGCTGCTTGTTCTTTAGTTTTTTTTTCTTGTTTTACACTGTGACGGGTCATTTAAACAAATTCAGGCATGGAGAGGAAAAAGATGCATGAATTGGCACATTGCAATGCAAGCAGCATGTCGATAGGATAAGAGGGAAGATGCTGCTGCCATTTGCCGGAAGACCATGCTGTGTGGAAGAGCATACATCTACAGCAGTGGTCCCCAACTTTTTGGACTTATGGACCACTAAACTTATGGACTCCGGATTGTGTATGCGCGGGGGCCCTGTGTCACTTAAAGGGGAAGAAACTTACCCCAGAGTAACGTCATGATACCAGAAACCTTGCACTCTCCAGAGACACAACCCGCCCACCACGTGAGCCTGCAATACATATGGTGGACATAGTCCGCGGCCCTGGCCAGTGCGGCCCCCTCCCAAGCAAGGACAGCGGACCACAGGTTGGGGACTGCTGGTTTCCATGCTCTCGGGGCCCAGCTGTCAGACGACCGGGGTGTTGGGGACCCCTGATCTAAAGCCCATATGGACAGAAATACATATCTTCTAAAAAAGGTAAAACAGCTCTCTTAATTGTATTTCATCTGTGAATTTAGCTATATTCCTAGGGTTTAGCTATACTGTTATTTCTGTCAAAATATTCACGTCTTTCTCATATTTAAACATTTTTTTTACACTTTTTCAGCATACATTATACTTACATCATATATTGAAATCTGCTGAAGAAGAAAATATGAGGTTAGCATATCACATTTCATAGTTAGCTTAGACATCACTGCAAATTTCACCGCCATAGGATATACGTATCCACTCGCAGCAGCTACCCCAGTTTTCCCATATGGGTTTAAGTCTTTCTGCTTGAATAAGCAAAAGTGACAGCTATTTATGATGTGGCTGACAGCAGATCTAAGTAAACACTAGACATGTTGAAAGACATGTTTTACTGTGAACGAAAACCACGAAAGCCTGAATATTTACTGGAAACGTTTTAATACATCTCCAATAAGCAATGCTCTAATTACATCTAGGAGATACATATCCCACATATAAAACCTGACATGAACCTGCCTTTTCCCGTTTGACAGCTGTCAGCGCGGATAAATATAATTTCCTCCGAGGCCTTTACAAGACCAGTAACAGGTAAGAACTGGCGAGCCCAGCATCATTATACAGCTGATTGAGTTATGACAGCTGAAATCAGCTGGGAGAGAGATGTGTGGAAGGCATAGGGCAGGGAGCAGACAAATGATGATTAAGTGATCACTTTAAGGAACAATCTTCATGATATTTCATGCTCAGTCCACAGTATAAAGTCTCGGCTCCTAACAGCTCCATCAATTGATTTGATTTAGTGCGGCAGCTTATCCCAGTCATAATATTTCATAGAAATGGTATTGCAGACAGAAATAATATCTACATCAATATTAACCCTGAAAGGACTAATGGACACAAGCTATAATTTCCTGGACATCCATAAAAACCATTTTGCTGGTGTTTGGCATTAGGCAATTTGTCTTTCTTATTTTAATCCCCCCCTCCTTCCTGTTTTACTGCATCCCAGTTTATACGGTTTTCACCTCTGACACTCTTTCATTACCGCTGATCACGGACCCAAGACGCGCTTTCTAACTTCTGTATTCGGAGGCCATAACAAGCTACATTATAGTCATCTGGAAAAATTGATTGTGATGTTAAGTCATTCTCAAACCTTGAACGTTTTT
>NC_092866.1:22838924-22858020 GCF_032062135.1 Pyxicephalus adspersus
AGTACAAGCATCTGTACCAAAGGAACAAAAATTGTGGTGGAAATGATTTCAGCCAGTAGGGGGCACTAAGCTGGTCTTTAACTTATTACCCTTACTCACTGCTTCATTCTTGTTTTGCTACCAGAAGTATTTTCCTATTTGGTACTAGGTATTTTTATTTTCTTGTAGCAGCCATTTATTTTGAGCATATCTAATCTTACCCACTCCCTCCCCACCCCCAAAATATTACTGCATCTCTCAAGTTATTGGATGTTGTTGCATTTTCAGTTTTATTTATTTTTATTTTTTACACCTACAACACTTTCTGTCCCTTGGTGGCTAGGTTTAATCATTGAATATTAGAAAAACACATATCACTCAAATTTAGAATTTTCAAGACCTCCTATTCTCATACAAATCTAGTCTAGTCTTTACCAAAAGACATATCATTATTCAAACACACACAAATAAAATAATAAGAAGGACATATCACTCAATATACTGAGTTTTCTCTGTAAAAAAAACATTGATGTCTGCCACAGGTTGTGAAGTCGCAAAGCTGCAGTGGGTATCAACATCACCACCACCATCCTACACTTGGTAGGATGTACCATAAGATATATCAGTATTTAGCCATTTTCTCAACTGTCCTAGAACCATATCAATTCTTTATTTTCTACTTTTTAAAGTTACATACACACATCAAATGATTTTCGCCTGAGATGACTGCGTATTATGGGGTGCCACTCACTTGTCCTCCCCAGTTCCTTTCTCTGTCCCATTTGTACAGTGCTCGTCCAATTTCCCTTTACTGGAAATTAACACAAAAATTAATTTCTAGCAACAATAATCTAAGTTTATCCGATGTCTGTACAGGGTTTAGGTCTCTCTGCAACCCCCCTTTGTGGGATTTCCACCAAAGGCATTTAAATGTAGTTGGACATATGGGTGATATAGAAATGTACTACTTAAACATAATATAAAAAAATAATTATAATAAAAAATGATTTCCCAAACAGGAATGATACATCGGTATTAGACTAACACAGGTCATTAGGAACCCCTGGTGCATTAAAAAGTTGACCTCTGAGAATCCCTCTCACCTCACTCAATGTAAAGCACAACTAAAAAATTTGGGAGAAATCTGCAGTGTAAGCCAATCACTGGTGGTCCCCCGTATGGACTCAACCTATCCACTCTCCCATCGCAGGCTCAGACCTACTTGCTAAACATCCTGGGGGGACAGTAGGGCAGGGCTGTGGACACGACTTTTGTTGCATCCAGGGCCCTGTGCTACTGTTCCCCCAGGATGTTTAGCAAGCAAGTCTGAGCCTGCGATGGGGCAGGTTCTGGTATCATGACATCACTCTGGGGGACGTTCCTTTCTCTTTGAGTGACATGCAGCTCCCCGCGCATGCGCGGCCCAAAGTTCAAAAGTTTAGCGGTCCATAGGTCCGAAAAGGTTGGGGCCCATTGGTCTAGGTTGTCTCACCAGAGTGCTTGGAAAAAACATTTTTTTTACAGCAATAAATAAAATATGATAATATTTATTATATTATTATTATTAGTATTAAATATGATGATACTAATACTCACCCTTTAATAGATGCCACCTTCTTACCACCCTTAAAATACCTTACCTTGCTAAAAAAAAAAATAGAAAATATAATAAAAGTACATCAACAAAGGCTGTCTATCTTGTGTACTTGGAATTAAATGCTGCACTGTTTCAACTGTGCTTAGTCCATAGTCTGCCCTGTGTTGTAGTTGGCCTTACCTGCAGTGTTAGTATGTGCTTTGAGCCCAGCTAAGTGATGACATGCTGCTCAATATGAAAAAGCTATAGTTCTTTTCACCATAATAAGCCAAAGATCACTTTGTTGTCTTTCAAGCACCACCTTTTAAATAAATGTTAATATGAGTGGACACTTCCCTCAAACAGAAGTAACTTTCCTTGCATGTAGAACTAGTGGGAAACCAAAACCATGGTATCCAATAACACGGGTATCTCTATAGTGCAACCGGAAAGCTGCTTCCATTGTAGTTGTCACTGGCCTGCCTCTCCTGCCTTTTTTTGGCCCAATGCTGTGATACTTCCATTATTAGTCTGCAAGAAGAGGCGGCCTATAATCAGTGACCTTGAAAGCTGCTCACTGGATTCATTACAGAGATATCCTAGCTAACTAGGCACCCATCCGCAAACAAGTTATGCCAAGTTTATTTTTTTAAATAGATTTTTACCTAAAAATCAGCAGGAACACAGCAAACTAACACATTCTTCCAACTCTTGTCCATTGAGTTTTTCAAAGAAAAGGAGAAAAAAATTAAAATAGTTTAAAACTGTTTCATAATGCAGTAATTATTTGGTGGTGTATACTGCTGCATGTGCCCTCTCTCAAAATATGAATTTCTGATTTAATTTAACACTAAAGTTTATAGGTGAATTATTAAAACTTTGAGATGAATATTTTTTTTGCAATATATACATATTAAATAGAATGCTTTGCGTGTAACCCGAGTATCTGTCTGACTGAGAAAACACTGCACAACTAACTAAAATCAAAGGATATATGCATGGAAAGAACATTTTACTTTTCATCTGGAGATAAAAACGGTAAGCAGTTATGGTTGGCAGACAACGGCAAACAAGGTCTAGTTACATTTTGTTTCTCCCTTATTTAACATGGGTGAACCCCTTGAAATAACTTTCAGGTCCTTAGGGAACCCCTGCTTTAATTACTATATCCACAACTCACAGTATATTAGTGTGGTGATCAGTAGGAAGAATGTGTCTTACAATTGGGAAGGAGTGTCACCCTTACCAATAGCCAAAAAAATCTAACCTGAGAGGCACAAACTGCTCATTGCTTAAGGAACCCCCATCAACTTCTGGAGGAACCCTGGATGAGAAACACTGGGCTAGACTGTAGTTTTTCTTTTTATCCAGATCATTGTATGGTTAGTGATAGTTAGTGACATTGAACTTAAGTGGTTCCCTTAGTTCAAATAGGTGTCAAGAACACATCACACAATGTCATATAGACCAATGGTCACCAACCTTTCGGAACTTACGAACCACTAAATCCACAAATCTGGACCGCACATGGGCGGGGAGCCGTGTGTCACTCAAAGGGGAAGAAACAACTGATGCCAGAACCTACTCTCCCATCGCAGGCTCCGACCTGCTTGCTAAACATCCTGGGGAGACAGTAGTGCAGGGTTGTGAATGCAACAAAAATTGTGTCCGCAGCCCTGCGCTACTGTCCCCCGAGATCTTTAGCAAGCAGATCTGAGCCTGCGATCAGAGAGTGGGCAGGTTGTGTCTATACGGGAGCAGAACCATAAACTACCAAACTTTTCTCTGGTCCAGGGACCGCCGGTTGGCGACCACTTATATAGACAATTCAAGCAGAACTAAATGGATTACAACATTTAGAATCATCCCCCATAATGTGTGAGTATGCTCAACTTATTTGAACAATCTTCTAAACTGTAAGCTGCAAGGGCTATTTTTATGTTTTTATTAAATGTTGCACTTTGAATGTGACACAAAAAAAAAAAATTAAAAAATAGAAATAATATACACAAATAATATGTAAGAGGTAAAAAGAGGGGAGGGTTTATATTAGGCTGATTAGGGTTGAATACAAATAGACACACATTTTACTAACAGTACCTTTTACTAACATATCCAGATCAAAAGTAAAACTATTGAACTGTGGGTAAATTAATTTATTAATAGTGACATATACCATGTTACCAAATATTTATAAGTCACACATTGAACAGGGTTTACTAGTACTGTTCAGGAGGTCCAGTTTTGGCAGTAGTGGCTATAGCTGTCAAAACGACCGCTGTGCAATACCAGTAAGTCCCAAACCCAGTGTACATCAGTGTGTTCTTTTTAGGTGTTTGTAGATCAAAATATATTATTTGTTGGTTACATTTTACCAAAATGGAAAATAATTGTTAAATGGTTAATGTTTTTTTTTTCTACTGCGGTAAGCAATATTTATTATTTAAAGTGAGCAGCAGAAAGCAGTTTTAAACACACCGTGCAGTGTCTATATGTTGAAAGCCAATAATTGAAGCATCCCTAATTCAACAATAAATCACCTTGCTAGCTGTAATTTGCCTTCCAATAGTCTGTGTATCACTAATTTATTCACAAGGAAATGCCGGCACTTCTCATTTACTGACAGATTTCAATAATTCTGTATTCACTACACCAATGATTCCCTATTCCGACCTCATCAATAAATGTCTGTGCCATCTCAGATCTCCTCCGCTGTAACTCCTTCATAGCCAGAATCCTAAAGATTAGGCTTTGTTAATGTTTCCCAATGTGTCTTTGATACCAAAATTTGTTTTCAATGTATTGTAATATAATTATTACAATGAAATGTTAGAATACAAAAAAACACCAGCTGAAACCCCTATTTTTTTTTTTTTTTTTGCTAATACTGCAAAAAACATGGTCCAGTTATTGTAGAGCTCAGATCTAATTCTCGTGGTGTCCATCATCAGTGCCCAAATGAATGTAGTGAACGACTGTGAAGAAGGTGGTTTGGAGGGATGCAGAAGTGATCCAGTATCCTGGACCTGTCATCATTGCAGGACACATTAAAAAAGGT
Organism: Pyxicephalus adspersus; assembly: GCF_032062135.1. Taxonomy (NCBI): domain Eukaryota; kingdom Metazoa; phylum Chordata; class Amphibia; order Anura; family Pyxicephalidae; genus Pyxicephalus; species Pyxicephalus adspersus. Next base: position 22,843,538 of record NC_092866.1, read on the forward strand.
AAATATGTCCCATAATTGGCCACTGTGCTGTGTATACTTGCCAATTGTGGCAAAAAGTGAATGGCATTTAGTTTGGTAAAGTACTATCATAAACAAATGCCATGTTTTTTTTCTTTTAAATACCCTGTTTTAATCTTCTTTATCATCCAGTTGTGCATTTCAATGATCTCCTTCAGTCTCTTTGCAGTCACTTCTTCATGTGTTCTCGGTGAAGGTGCATAAGAGAAGGTAACAAATCAGTGCCTAAATAATTCTAGGAGAACAAGTGATTAAAAAAAAAACATTACTAATTTGGAGAGTACTGAAATTTGGAGAGGGTGAGTAGTGCATTACTACTCCAGAAAAGATTATGTGTTAGTTCAGGATTAATTTGACATAACATAAGGTGTTACATATAATGCATTTATTAATGGACTTATTACTTTATGAGCAAAGTTGTGTAATTTTAGAGTGCAAAGTTCTTTTTTTTTTCTCCCTTTTTCCACATAAAACAATAACTGGATCTTAAGGACAAATCAAGTTTTAAACTAAATTGATTTGAATTATGTCCCCAAAGTTACCTGGGCAAACTGGCAGATCAGATTTTCTAATGGATGGAAAAAATCAACAAATCTGAACTGAAGATTTTATTTATTAAGGATGAATTAAGCGAACCATTGATTAACTTTATTAAGGATAAGAATTAAGGGAACTGATGATTCTCTCTCTCTCTCTCTCTCTCTCTCTATATATATATATATATATATATATATATATATATAAAACATATTGTTATTATTAATATTTTTATTATTGTTGAACAGTCTTGTGACAGCAGGTTTCCACAGTCACTGGGCTGTACTTATCATTGATAGGTCCAGCCCAGTTGTCGTGGGAACTGAACTCAGATGAAACTTCATTGAAAGTTCGCCTGCAGCCACAGCTGATTGGAAACACCTGTGTGCCTCCAATCAGCTGTGAACGCAGGTTCCCACAGTTTATTGATAAGTACAGCCCAGTGACTGTTGGAACTGAACTCAGATGAACTCAATGGAGAATCTTCATTGAGAGTTCATCTGAATTTGCCTGCAGTCACATCTGATTGGAGGCACCCGCGTGTCACTAAGCTGTAACAGCAAACACATTTTGCGGACCTATCGGAAGTTCTTGGAAAATTTTTGCGAGACTATCAAAGGCATTCTTGCTCATCCCTAGTGATAACTTCAAAAAGTGGAAGAAAATGAAAACAAATACAAAACATTACAGAGTATTACCCATGGTTCCCACCTTATCTCCCAGAATGAGCTCATGTCACCGAGCTAAACAATGAAGTGTATCTTGTGCGTTAAAGAAAATCTCTCAGTATCAAGTCAACCCAAACATCGAATTGCTAACACTATCCAGGAAACAATGCAAAAGTGCTAATGAATAAAAATAAATTTTTTTTTTTTTTATTTTTTTTTTATAATACATAAAGACTTGGCATGCTTTTTATAGTGCTCCTTGATGATACCAAGGCTTCTTGTCACATGATTCCTTTGTTACTGTACATCTTTCTATGAATACAGAAGAGGGAAGGGGCGTGAAAACGAGGAATAATTAGAGTATATGTTCGCAAACTCTGTTTCAAAGCCACATAAACAATGGACTGCAAAAGAAAGCCTAACACTTATCTCTCCAGTGGATGATGTCTCTACAAGAATTCTGAGAGCAAAAAAAAAAAAAAGAAAAATCACGAGCATTCAACACAATTTCAGGTGTGTGATATATGGTTCCCCTCTTGCACACTAAGGTTTAATTCACCAGTCCCAACATCCCTATTGTCTACTGCAGCCATTCTCAACCAATTCCTCTGAGGCTACTTGGGGGTTTTATGAATGTGGCTAATTGGAGCCATTAGTGATGCCTGCATAGTTTTGAGGCCAACATAACTTGGTAGACCCAGTTCTCTGACCCTAAGTTTTTAATGTCTATAAACAAGATATTCTAGCTATCACTATAAGGTGGCATTCGTTGCACTGGCCATTGATTTAGGAGGCTTTTTTCCCTACTGATCCCCAATAAACTGGTCTAGCAGGGCTTCCTCAAAACAACAACCCCTAAGGGTTCTTTAAGGGTAAAAAAGGTTGAGAAAAGCTGGTGTATTGTAACGGAATAGGGACTGACAGACAAATCCACACCATATAGTAGGGAGATCATGTATTTAACACACCTTAAAGTGTGTCAGACGCTGAAGATCCTTCAGAAGCTAGAGCTGTAAAATGCCACAGATCTCAGGCACTATCCACTAGAATGATAAATGTTAAGCTAAATGCCTTGCGGCTTTCTGGCTTTTTTGTTTTTGCAATTTAGGGGAGATGTTGCTAACCGAGTGTCCCTGATTAGTAGGAAAATCACAATATATTGGTTATGTGCCAAAGCCTTTTTTGTCCAAAAATTGAAAACACAAGATTCTAAAATGCTCCTGGATGGAGGTTTGCAGTTATTTTGGTGAGTGATGATATATAATCATTTTGCTGTAGAATTGTTGTGGAATAGTGGTGAAGGGCGAGCCGGCAGCAGCTGTCCAAAGGGCCTTTTGGACAGCTGCCGCCGGCTTGCCCATAGGGGCGAAACGTGTCGGGTGGGACCCACTATGTAACCCCTGTGTTCCAACACAAGTTTGTCAACTGAATTTACAATCAAGTACTGTGTGAACAAATTTATTGTTTATATGGACTGTTTTAATCTTATATCTTGTATTTCCAATAAAGGTACTTGTTGTTTTATACAAGAGTTAGGTATCCATGCCTTAAGAAGCCAGTTTGTTTTGTTTTTTTAACATTCTACTTTGTATCAATAGTATTGCTTTAAGATAATTTATAGAATGGATATCAGTAGCCAACCAAATTTGTGTAATGGTAGTGTGAAAAGCAACTTCTTTTATAGGGTTATTATGTGTGCTGATGTAGTCAGTATTGTGCAAAATCATTGCACATTATCAAAGACATATTTTAGTTGCTAATACTCTGAATGCTACAATATTACGTTAACAAGTCTGATTACACACTTCATTATCTCAGAAAAATATGAGTGATATATAAATGAAAATATTTTATCTTTTAATTATGTGTCATTGATACAGCTTTCACACTCACAGTTAGCTAATTAATAAACAATTCATAATTGAGTGACAAATCACTGCTTGTTAATAGCCAGCAATAAGAGGCACACTTCATTGGAACTGTGAATTGTTTTGCTAGAATATAATATTTCCATTATGTTTAATCTCACCTCACTTAAAATATTACTTTACTAGTCAGTTGTCAGCTGTGGGCTCAGGTGAGGGAACCTGTTGATCTATGAGATATTCACCAGGGACTTGTGAAAATTATTAGAAAAAGTTGTTAAATTCCTTATTGTTGTATGCCTGTACCTCTTTGGAGTGCAAAGTTATTATTAAATTGATGTGACTAATACCAAAAATACTACAACAGCAGATACATTAATTAGAGTACTTACCAGATGTTTAGCACTGAAGTTCTTCTATCTATGTGCCACCTTATGCCTTCCAAGGATGAATCATTATAGATAAAACTTTCATCCAAAGCAAAAGAATTCCCACTTTGCAATATTGTGCCTTACCTGCCTAAAGGCTTTAGTTACAATTTATTGCTCTTTGCAGGGTTCTTATTCAATTCAGTTTTGAAGTTGTGAAAATAATATATGTATTCTAATTGCTGTAATATATTCTAATCAATGACTTTAATTGAGGGTCAAGTTTTACTTCACCAGTTTGCAGAAATTAAACCCAGACGTGCAAATAGCTGGACGCACAAGCACTTGTGCTCAGGTTAGTTTGTTTGTGTTTAGGGAGTAGGCAAGATCTGAAGAGCCTCTGTTTTCTTCACACTTCACAATAGGGGAGGAGATCTTTTAGTACTGTTAAGCTAGGTTTTAATAAACTGAAGAATAAAGGTGAAAGGTTTCCATGTACAATATTTGTAGAACATAATCCTTCTCTATCTGTCCCATTCCAGAGAAATTTCTTGGCTTGTCTTCCTACTGTTGCAGGATGAAGTCCAGAGGGGCAAGGTCTCCACTAGATCGGAAGGAGGGGTATGTAATCTCCAAACCCAGATTGGAAGAACAATGACAGGAGCTCAGCTGGGCAGAGCTCCTGTCATTGTCCTCATTTTTTTGCCAATTGAGCAAGGGAGCAAGTGTCCCCAACTACCTTTTTGCTGAATTGTTTATTATTTACCCTCTGGGAATGCATAAGGGGTATTAATATGGGGGGCTTCCAGGTTTCAATAAGATCCCTGATCACAGACCCCTACAGCACTGGGGTAAATTGTGGGGATGGGTATGAGGCCTTTTCTCCTTTTCCTTAACTGCCACCTGTGAAGCCCTATGGGTAGAGGCTATATTCAAGTAATGTTAATAAACAAACAAGGGAGAGGGTGGAGCACCTGGTATTGCATTTAGCCAACCCTGCAATGTGGCAGCTGGGGGGCAGGTGTCTAGAGCTGCTCCTTTGCTGGATTAGCAGAACAGTGAGCACCAGGGTGGAATGAGCCTAATTTATAAAAGCTCCCCAAGGCTGGAGAGGATACACTTTCATCAGTGAAGCTAGGTAATCCAGCAAACCTGGAATAGATCTAGTCCAAGACTGAAAGCATTTGCTAACAAACAGCAAATAACTTTTAAGCCCCTTAATACCCCTTGGTATTCCTGTGTGTGGGGTAAAAAAAACATGCAAAAAGCAGTAACCCTGAGTCACACTCAGGGTAGCTAAAAACAAGAATAAAACCCACTTACCTGGTTCCATCGGCGTCCTCCGGCATCCTGGTCATTCGTACCTATCTTCTGGCCGCGTCCTGTGCCTTTGATCTTCTGCCGGCATGTGCACAGACGTTCCCGGGGAGTTCCTGGTGACGTCGGTGCATGCGTCGGTGCGTGCGGCAGTCACGACGGGAAGTTCAAATTATTTTGAATTGAATTCAATACAAAATAACTATTGAATCAAATACAAAGTAATCATTATATAATCATTATATAATATATATATAATTTCATTTCATTATATATATTACATATGCTATTGTACAGTCATATTACAGGTTTCAGTACTTTTATGCACCCCTGTTTTAACAGATTTTTGTGTTTTTTTATTTAAAGTTTATTATTAAATTATTAAATGTAATAAATATTGGACATATTTCGGTGAGTTATGCCTAAGAATTATAGGCCTACAATGTAAAAAAAATGTACCGCGTTTTGCATAAAAAAACGGACAGAATTGGAATGACAGGGGGGTTAAGAAATCCATTCCAGGTTTGCTGGATCACCCTGCTTTACTGATAAAAATGTATCCTCTCCAGCCTTGGAGAGCTTTTATAAATCAGGGCCAATGACAGAAGCTCAGCCCAGCTGGACTCCAGACAATGACAGCTGTCACAGGCGGGTGACTATGTTAACCAAGCACATAGCTCAGGCAATTCAGCCTGCTATTGCCAAATGCAATTTATTGCGTGAAGAATTTCCACTACTTTAGTAAATTGTTCTTTATAAGGATTTTTATATATTACGAAGGTACATAGATTATTTAGGTGTGAGTGCCATTCGGAATAAAGTCAAATAAATAGCATCTTTCCAGTACCATTTTACAATTAGCTATCTGAGCATTTATGTAGCATTATGTTTCTCTCCCTATCTTACTGGGTAAAATTTCTTGCTATCTGACGTTTGAAGGGTTACATATATTTTATTTCTTATTTTTGCATTTTATTTTTGTAAAAAAAAAAAACTGCTTTAGAGATTCTATAGTTAACCATTCCAGTGTGTCACTTAGTGGATTATACAACTCTCATTATTTTTTTACACAGGCACCAGAGCATAAAGCTTTCCAGTATATTGATGAAAAACAAAAGATTTGATGTTGGTGTTCGTGAATAGCTCAGCACTCTTCGTCTGCACTGAACACTGCTAATATTCATCTAAGCTGGCAATGCTCTGTCTGCTGTGGAAGCCCCTCATTTCCTACTTGCACTGCAATGAATCTTTACATTGGTCTCTATTTCCAAAACATAATTCTGAATGAATTCACAATCTGTCTTCCACATATACAACATTTTCCTCCCGTAAGAAACACAGACTATGGGATGGATTGAATTTAAGCAACATACTAAATTAATATAATGTTTATCAAAACCATCTCAGCCCATGCTCAGTACCAAAAACATTGGTGGTTATCCAGTAACTTAGGTTTTATTATTTTCATTCTTGTGTAAGCTTTTCAGTATTGAATGGTCTTTTTGTTTACTAAACAGGTTTATTGGTTTTGTTGGCTAGAGATTGTTGTCCAAAAAGGAGACTTATTTCTAAACTCGTCTTTCCCATAAGGTACGTGATTGCACTCTATATTAAACTCATGAAGCCACAGCAAAGCCACTGTTTCACTGCCAAACTAAAATTGATAAAACTTAAAATTATAGCTCTGTGCTGTGGAATGTGTATATTTCATATTGCACAAGAGTCATTTACAGGAGTGTGGCATAGGGCTAAAAGCCCCTTTTTAATTGGGTTTCTCTACTTTCCAGAATTTGCACCTCTGTGCCAAGCTGGTGGGTTTTACAGAAGCACATAATATAGTTCTGGATGACTGGTGAACTGGAATACTCTATTTAAAAAAATGTATGACTTCACCGAGTGCCAAGGGCAAAGCAAAATCACAAAGACTAGGTTTGCTTGATACTTAATGAGGTACAGGAGTGCAGAGTGGGAAACCTTACAGACAGCACTTTGTTTCTTTGCTGGTGGTATAGCATTTAAGCATGCTCACCTTTACATCATTGAGACTTAGAGGTTGGATGTTGTTTGCATAACCTGGGTGGAGGAGATGTGCCCTCATATAGAGGAAATACAAATAATTTAATAATATAAACTACAGTAACACGACTCCTACAAATAAAGAAATTGTTGTTACTCTATAACTTTCCAAGGTTAAAGAAAGTTCCCGATATCAATTTTTAATAGCTGAGGTTGGCAAATTCGGTAACAAAGTGGGCCGTGTATTAGTATTAACTTACAGCATAAATTAGAATATATTTATTACAGTCAGAATAAGGGGCCAAGTTAGCTATGTGCAATTGGATACTTAAAGTGGACCTAAAATTTCCCTTTAAAAATTTGCAATCTGGCAGGGTTTTATTGTAGAAGGGGACAGGTGATGTCCATTTTTAAATGAGCAGCTGGCTGACTACTTTTTCAACTGTCAAAACTCACTGAGCTGCTCATGCATGCTTCCCCTAAAGCTGCTGGGACTAAATGATCTCCAGTGCACCTACATGAGAGTTACGTCATCCCAGCTCAGCAAAAAAGATGGCAGAAGATCAGAATGAGGAAGAAGATGGCGGTATCTACAATGGAATGGGGACAGGCGAGTATCAGTTGGGTTTTTATTCTGCTTCATGTCTTCATTGAAATGCCAGGAGCAAAATAAACCTTTCTTTGCAAGCAATGATTGACTCATAGCTTACACAAGGATGGTGGTTTGTAATTGGCCCTGAGACGTCATATGGAGTAAGAAGCATGCTCCTTTATATCTGGAAGTAAGCGTCAAAGTAAACCTGTTGGATTCAAAGTCTATGTCAAGCTAGAAAATAAAGTTTCAGTTTTGGAGAGCATGATAAAGTATTAGAACCAATGTCTGTTTTTTTCTGCTTCCTGGGAATTTATCACAATTATTTTTTCAGATAGGTAGTGAGTGATAATATGCATATGCTTAACCTCCTGGGCGGTTTAATTCTGTCCGGATTTTTATATGTCTAAAAGCGGTACATTGTTTTTCATGAAAATTTATTTTACAGTATATTATAAAATGATAACTATAATAAAGTTTGAAACACAAAATCATGTCTAAATAATAAATTTAATAAATAAATAAAAAATATTATACGCATACTATTATACTGTAAAATAAATTTTCATGAAAGACCGTAGAGAAAGAGTGTTCTGCTTTTACACATATAAATCCACTGTATTGCTTTTAATACAGTTATTTTGTATTGAATGCAATACAAATTTTATTTTTTAATTCCCACCATGACCCGAACAGAATGTCCGCACGCACCAACGTCACCGGGAACTCCCCAGTGACTCATTGGATGCAGAGGACGCCGGCCGGAGGATGTGAGAAGACAAAAAGGACGATGGGGGACGCCGGCATATTAGGTAAGGCTAGATTTATCATTGTTTTGCATTGGATTAGCTACCCCGAGTGTGACTCAGAGTTACTGCTTCCAACATCTTTTTTTTAGCTTGAGTCACACTCGGGGGTTACCGCTCAGGGGGTAAATTAAAAATATTATAGGAGATCTAGCCTTTTATTATTTTCTTTCTAATGAAAAAAAAACTGTAATGGTTGTTGAAGAAGAATTACCTTTACTACCTATCTAGCGAAGTTATCAGTAGGACAGTAGGATAAATCTAACCCTAGATATCAGTAAAACCCTGACAGGGGATTATACTCCACCTTTCTGCATTCAAAATTTTAAACCTAAAGTTTACCTGGACATTTAAAGAAACACATTGGACTAAATCTGTGGTCATACTATGAACATTCAGGTATATACATGCTTAGCAACCAGCTGTAGCTGAGGGTTCTGCGGAGCAGTTCATCTTTAAAATTTGAAGAATCATTTTTTTCCAAGTCAAATGGAACAAAAGATCATGGCCAAAATATTGTAAATCTGTAGCTTTAAAGTGTAACTAAACCAATTATACTCATGTGTCCCCATTCCATTGCGGGAGCCACCATTTTCTTCCTGTTTCTCTAACTTGCTTCGATCTTCAGTCAGCTTGATTGGCCGCGTCAATGTAACATCTATGCAGGTCCCAGCAACCACAGGGGAAGCTGGAACGTGCAGATTATGCTGGTGACTAACAATCGGGCAGGTAAAAAAGCTTATTGCACCAAGGACATTGCCTGTCACTTTCCACACTATAGCCCTGTCTGGTTACAAATTTTTCACTTTAAGTTCCACTTTAAGTTCCACTTTAAACATGAAAAAAAAGGGGCAAGACAGATTTTTTCATTACTTGCGCAACCAATCAGATTTTAACCTTTTTTTTATAACTGTTCAAACATCAGCCAGTGAAGGTTAAACAATCCAATCGGTTGCTGTGGGTAAATCTTAGAGCCCTCCTACATTGTAAATCCCCTGCACAAAATGTGTTTTATGTGCATTAAAATGATAATCTGTGCCTTTTGTTTTTATACCTGTGAAGTTTTCACATCATCTCATGGCCAAAAAAAACATGATGAGAGTCAAAGTTTTCTCCACGTTAGTGATGTCATTTTCATTACATCATTGCAATGAAGAGATCACATATTAACTTCAAGAAAGAAAGATGCTTTGATTTTTTTTTTTGGACAAATTAAATCTACTGCAGTTGTTGGTGTCACCCTGTTCCTGTAAAATCTGAAACACATAATCATCAAAACGAAAACATATATAAACAGGATCTAAAGGTGCCAAGTCCTCTGCTAGAAATAATGAAACATATTGTGGTGAATTACAAGCGCTTGTGGCAATGACACTGTTAATATTTATTACAGACATATGCCATTACATTAAAGGCAGGTTATTTAGTTGGAAGAAAATAAAGATTTCCTTTCTGTGAGCCAGGCCTAGAAATGATTAATGCCAAACACTGCATAAGTTATGCTGGATCATACCTAAGAGATAAAGCAGAAAGGTGCAGCAACAATATAGTGCCATAAAACGGCAAAACTACACTTTTTTAACTATTTGTCGCCCAGCAGATAACAATTTGCAGCATTACACTGACACTAGTGTTAGACTGACATTGAGCTATTGTATTTTTATGATAACTGCGGCTTAAAGGCTCTACCTGCTGTGTCATTTAGTAAATGTAAACGGAAATATGCCTCTGCATATGTCAAATAACATGCTTGGAAAAGTATAGATTACTAATGCATGTGTGATTATTATAAGTCACGAATTTATAAACTTCAGCCAGTGTTTTATGGTTTACCGTAAATTTATTACTACAAATTACATTAAAGTAAAATGATTTTGATGTATTCTAACATAGCTTTAATTTAGGAATCCAATTACTGTAAAATAATTTTAATCTTTACCATGTTAATTCGACTTCAAACACAATTTTTTAAAATCGGTTTTCATCACATAAAAAATAAAAAAAAAATACCTGGTGATCCTGCTATAAGGTCCTTGTTTATGCACATACAGGTATAGGGTGGTAACATTATGGATCTGATTTAATGAACTAACAGTTGTAATACAACTAATAGCAAAGCCTCACAAGTGTTCTACTGCATTTTACTTGCATGACATTATTATTATTATTAGTAGTAGTATTAATATTAATTTTAACTTGTTTTTTCACCATTGTCACTATAAGGAAGTCTGCCCGTATGTCTTGCAATCACTGCTGGTATGCATGCATGTAGACAAGAAGTGGCTGCAGAGTATAAATGATCAACGCACTACATGTTTGGGTATATAAAGTCCCGGATTTACCCAATTTACTAAATTAAATGAACATTTTAACTTACTTTAGTAAATGAACCCCAATATTTTATGAACTTGTTGATACGTACTATACTTTTTTTCAGGGTTTCCTATAAAGTTTACTAGAATATACAATGAAAGTGAAAAGTTCTTGTACTTTAACAATTATTATTTTAATACTGAATGAGCAAACCAACATAGCATAAAATGGACTTCCTAAATTATTATACACCCCTCCCCTACTATGATTTCTCCTAAGTTTGAAGGAACAAGAATTCATCATCATAAAGGAAACAATAGATAAACCCATCTTCTGTAATTGTGACAAAATTCCACTTGCTATAGATTGGGGTTGAATTTCTAATAGCCTTGCTGCAGTATACAAGAAGAAATTACTTTTCATTGATACCGGGTTATAATACTTTGTCCTAGTTTTCATTAGCTTTAAGCATGCTTCCAGGTGCATAGTAAGAACATAGAACATAGCAGAACATAGAATGGCAGTTTGGACACAGGGCAAATAGACAGTCTGTGTTGAAAATAAAGCAAAAAAAGGTTAGGCAACCATGTAGACTGCTCAGCTGCCTTTAAAGCGAACCTTTGGCAGTGCGTTTTAGAGGCATTAGAAAATGTGTTTTAGTAAGCTAGTAAGGAGCAGGCTTTATAGCTAAAATTATTGCAAATACTGTAATTGCTGTAAATAATACCTGAAAGTACAGAAAAATGCTTTTTCTGTATAAACCTAGGGCACAAAACATACAAGATACAAGGTTACATACAAGATAGGGACTCTAGGTTTGTTCTTAAGTTGAATTTGTATGTAAGTCAGAACAGGTACATGACTAGGGCACAGCAGAGGAAGCCATGAGCTGCCCCCTTCCAAACTTTAACCCAACACTCCCCATTAAAGAGACCACACCATCTGTTGGATTAAATTGGCCATAGCAGCTCATTTATTAACCATTAATATAATAACAACCTTTTTATATGTATATATTAACATCTGTAAACATCAAGAACAAACTTCCAAGCCAGTCCTTCATTTCTTTAGGTCCATGCAACGATTCCTCCCATTGTAAACCTTTTCCCAATACCTCCGCTTACTAACCAGGCCCCCAGCCGCTATCACACCGCCTCGGGGACAATTTAGCGGATAAGCCCTTTTAACACCTAGCCCCCACAACAACTGAGTGTCGTGCAGGACCACCACTGATGAAACAGAGCCCACCCCTGATAGACCCTACCCCCTTAATCACAAACAAAGCAAAGAAAAAACTTTATGAAGCCTAGACATTTATTAACTTCTGGAGCAAGCTGTGCTTTGATATGCAAAAAGAAACCACTGCAGAGTTTGTCTTGGTCATTTAAGAGTTACAAAAGGCTGCAGAAAGAGCTTAGGCCCCTAAGATCACCCACAACCTCAGCTGTGTTTAGCAAAATATTTCTTCTGCAAGTCATGCAAACCGCCCCTCCCCCTTCAAGCCTCCATTCTGCACACAGTGAGCAGGGAAGCCCAGTTCCTATCTAGGAGGCGTCCGTATGACCGATGTCCTTAACCCGGGGACTACCTGTGCTGCTAACATTCAAAACAGTAATCAATGAAAATTCCCAAAAAAAACCTAATTCAAATAGGTAAATCCATAGTGTGTTTTATTAAACAATTATTTAAAAAGGAAAAGAATAGGTTCAATGTATAAATATAGTTTTTCCTTTCTCACAGGTAAAATATTTGTATTTTTTATAAAATTATATGAGTCACTTGATTCTAAATGATCTCTTCTGCATTTTTGTTGGCCATCAGTAGATGGTACTGTACCTCATTTAAAGTGTGTAACAAACTCATGTCTCAGGTATCCAATAACAGTAGCTTGAGGAGCCATTTCCTGGTATGACCTGAGTATGTTTTCTAACAGTATTTTGGATTATACTTGAATATATACATTATATATGACAATTGTGTTTTCTTCAAACACATTAAAAATAAATATTTCCACCAGTTATCTTTTTTTCTTTATTTCTACTGTTTGTACATTTGTACATACTAACAAATGTTTGTGGTCTATATTTCAAGGCACACTGTACAAATGGGTAAGCCTTAAAATACCAAATTGACTGCATATGACTTGTTTATCGGACAGTTAAATGCTTAGCAGAGGACAACATTTTAAATACTTTGCTATTAGCCATCAACAGCATATTATTTAAGTTGCACAGACATCTGTAATAGAGTTGACATGTCAGCATACAAATATGAGCACACATTGAGACAATCACATAAAGGATATTATAGCAGGAAACAAATATGAGTCTGATTTCTTTCATTACACAGTTTTTGTCTGTTTGGTCACGCTGTTTCTTATGAGCTGTTGTTTGAAGTTAAATTGAATACTATCCCAGATATCAAAGATATCTATATTGTTATTGGAGGAGCAAGACCAAAATAACTCTCTTTATTGTAAAGAAAAAAATCTGCACATTAACCGTCCTCACTTGAACCACTGTGGGTAATTCAGCTTTTTTCAAGAGATAGAGACTATCGCTGTCTGACATTTTATTAATGCAAATGGATCATGGTGTTTTTGGACTTTACATTGTTACTACACCTTGTAGCTACTATTATTCAGACTTATAGGTGACTATGAAGCCTATTCATTTAAAGTTGAATTTAATGCTTTTATATTTACCTATTGAATTGAACATTCTCAAAGTAATTTTTGTTACTTTTTAATGCCACTTTTGTCAAGTATGGAACATGGTTGTATAATGATATTTTTTTAATACTGTATTGTATCTGATTATTATAGCATTAGACAGATATACCCTAAATTCCTAGTGCTCCAAATGGCAACTACCCCTATTTAATGTACAGCACTGCATAATATGTTGGCGCTATATAAATCCTGTTTATTATTATTAATAAAAATAATAATAATAATAGCTGCAGTGCAATCTGGAGGCTAAAAGATTCATTTTTCAATAAAGCCTCCAAACTGACATTTACAATTACATCATCAGGAACCACTTTGATTGATTCCTGATTGTTAGAGGGGACCAGAGCTGTCAATGACCATTGTGATTAAGTAACACAAGGCGTGCAAAGTAGCAGCTGGTGGCTCTCAAAGAAAGGACTTTATAAAATATATGCAGCATAGGGTCCATATACAAATCGTGGGCAGGATGGGATAAAAAGTTGTTCTGCCATACTTTCATAAAGTCTTGCTCTTGAGGTACATTGTTTTCCCAAATAAATATATGATATGTTGTTGGTAGCTTCAAAGAAATACCAGTTCCAAGGCATAATTTCTAATCCCTATACTTGTTATGAGTCAATTACTCCAAACATTACATTCAAATACCAGTCAGATATCATATCATATCATATCCAGAATTAAGTGATTAGCAATGGCTACCTAGCTATTGCTTTCATACCAGATTTCATTTTTATAGGACCTATAAGCCCATCATCACTCCTAGATAAAGTTTTTAAAGGATGTATTATGCTCTTCTTTATATTTGCAAGCAAAAAAAAAATGAACTGCTTTTCCTAAAGACAGTCTGAAGAAATACAAAGAAATACATTTTTGTACACTTGACTTACAGGCTTTATAAAACAGTGCACACATAAACACATAAACTGCCTCCCACAGAATGCTAGACATGTGCAAATACTTCATATAGGGTGCATACTGTATATACTTTTATGGAAGTGGCTTCACCTACAGGAAGTTGTTTTCCTTTAATGTACAATATACTCAGATATAAACCTAAAGCTACATAACAGTTATGCCAGAATGAGTAAAGAATAAATAAAGAGCTTCTTAAACCCTATTGTACAGTAGCCATGGCTTTCATACATTGCAGTGATGATAACCAACAAGCCAGAGACAGCTGTATTTAGTTTAGGATAAATAGCTCTCTGTTATTAGACTGTACCTCTGCTGTATATCTGCTGTTCTGATGCCC